>NW_027316023.1:785000-832862 GCF_026437365.1 Eucyclogobius newberryi
GTCTATTTTTGATGAAATTCTCGGATTTCACAGCCGAAAAGTCACAATTGAACCAAAGATTGTGTAAAAATCCAGCTTGAACCATTTTCAGCCACATCGACGTCCTCAGTTTGACTTTGGCGTGTGATATGTGGCGTGTGATATGTTGGCGTGTGATATGTGGCGTGTGATATGTGGCGTGTGATATGTTGCATGTGATATGTTACGTGTGATATGTTGCGTGTGATATATTGCGTGTGATATGTTGCGTGTGATATGTTGCGTGTGATATATTGCGTGTGATATGTTGCGTGTGATATGTGGCGTGTGATATGTTGCGTGTGATATGTTGCGTGTGATATGTGGCGTGTGATATGTGGCGTGTGATATTTTGGCGTGTGATATGTTACGTGTGATATGTTGCGTGTGATATTTTGGCGTGTGATATTTTGGCGTGTGATATGTTGCGTGTGATATGTGGCGTGTGATATGTTGCGTGTGATATTTTGGCGTGTGATATGTTGCGTGTGATTTGTTACGTGTGATATGTTGCGTGTGATATGTGGTGTGTGATATGTGGCGTGTGATATGTTGCGTGTGATATTTTGGCGTGTGATATGTGGTGTGTGTGATATGTGGCGTGTGATATGTTGCGTGTGATATGTTGCGTGTGATATGTTGCATGTGATATGTGGCGTGTGATATGTTGCGTGTGATATGTGGCGTGTGATATGTTGCGTGTGATATGTTGCGTGTGATATGTTGCGTGTGATATGTGGTGTGTGATATGTTGTGTGTGATATGTTGCGTGTGATATGTGGCGTGTGATATGTTGCGTGTGATATGTTGCGTGTGATATGTTGCGTGTGATATGTTGCGTGTGATATTTTGGCGTGTGATATGTTGCGTGTGATATGTGGCGTGTGATATGTTGCGTGTGATATGTGGCGTGTGATATGTTGCGTATGATATGTTGCGTGTGATATGTGGCATGTAATATGTTGCGTGTGATATGTTGCATGTGATATGTTGCGTGTGATATGTTGCGTGTGATATATTGCGTGTGATATGTTGCGTGTGATATGTGGTGTGTGTGATATGTTGCGTGTGATATGTTGCGTATGATATGTTGCATGTGATATGTTGCGTGTGATATGTGGCGTGTGATATGTTGCGTGTGATATGTGGCGTGTGATATGTGGCGTGTGATATGTTGCGTGTGATATGTGGCGTGTGATATGTTGCGTGTGATATGTTGCATGTGATATGTGGCGTATGATATGTGGCGTGTGATATGTTGCGTGTGATATGTGGCGTGTGATATGTTGCGTGTGATATGTGGCGTGTGATATGTTGCGTGTGATATGTTGCGTGTGATATGTTGCGTGTGATATGTTGCGTGTGATATGTGGCGTGTGATATGTGGCGTGTGATATGTTGCGTGTGATATGTGGCGTGTAATATGTTGCGTGTGATATGTTGCGTGTGATATGTGGCGTGTGATATGTTGCGTGTGATATGTGGCGTGTAATATGTTGCGTGTGATATGTTGCGTGTGATATGTGGCGTGTGATATGTTGCGTGTGATATGTTGTGTGTGATATGTTGCGTGTGATATGTGGCGTGTGATATGTTGCGTGTGATATGTTGCGTGTGATATGTTGCGTGTGATATGTTGCGTGTGATATTTTGGCGTGTGATATGTTGCGTGTGATATGTGGCGTGTGATATGTTGCGTGTGATATATTGCGTGTGATATGTGGCGTGTGATATGTTGCGTGTGATATGTTGCGTGTGATATGTTGCGTGTGATATTTTGGCGTGTGATATGTGGCGTGTGATATGTTGCGTGTGATATGTTGTGTGTGATATGTTGCGTGTGATATGTGGCGTGTGATATGTTGCGTGTGATATGTTGCGTGTGATATGTTGCGTGTGATATGTTGCGTGTGATATTTTGGCGTGTGATATGTTGCGTGTGATATGTGGCGTGTGATATGTTGCGTGTGATATATTGCGTGTGATATGTGGCGTGTGATATGTTGCGTGTGATATGTTGCGTGTGATATGTTGCGTGTGATATGTTGCGTGTGATATTTTGGCGTGTGATATGTTGCGTGTGATATGTGGCGTGTGATATGTGGCGTGTGATATGTTGCGTGTGATATGTGGCGTGTGATATGTTGCGTGTGATATGTTGCGTGTGATATGTTGCGTGTGATATTTTGGCGTGTGATATGTTGCGTGTGATATGTGGCGTGTGATATGTTGCGTGTGATATGTGGCGTGTGATATGTTGCGTATGATATGTTGCGTGTGATATGTGGCATGTAATATGTTGCGTGTGATATGTTGCATGTGATATGTTGCGTGTGATATGTTGCGTGTGATATATTGCGTGTGATATGTTGCGTGTGATATGTGGTGTGTGTGATATGTTGCGTGTGATATGTTGCGTATGATATGTTGCATGTGATATGTTGCGTGTGATATGTGGCGTGTGATATGTTGCGTGTGATATGTGGCGTGTGATATGTGGCGTGTGATATGTTGCGTGTGATATGTGGCGTGTGATATGTTGCGTGTGATATGTTGCGTGTGATATGTTGCGTGTGATATGTTGCGTGTGATATGTGGCGTGTGATATGTGGCGTGTGATATGTTGCGTGTGATATGTGGCGTGTAATATGTTGCGTGTGATATGTTGCGTGTGATATGTGGCGTGTGATATGTTGCGTGTGATATGTGGCGTGTAATATGTTGCGTGTGATATGTTGCGTGTGATATGTGGCGTGTGATATGTTGCGTGTGATATGTTGTGTGTGATATGTTGCGTGTGATATGTGGCGTGTGATATGTTGCGTGTGATATGTTGCGTGTGATATGTTGCGTGTGATATGTTGCGTGTGATATTTTGGCGTGTGATATGTTGCGTGTGATATGTGGCGTGTGATATGTTGCGTGTGATATATTGCGTGTGATATGTGGCGTGTGATATGTTGCGTGTGATATGTTGCGTGTGATATGTTGCGTGTGATATTTTGGCGTGTGATATGTGGCGTGTGATATGTTGCGTGTGATATGTTGTGTGTGATATGTTGCGTGTGATATGTGGCGTGTGATATGTTGCGTGTGATATGTTGCGTGTGATATGTTGCGTGTGATATGTTGCGTGTGATATTTTGGCGTGTGATATGTTGCGTGTGATATGTGGCGTGTGATATGTTGCGTGTGATATATTGCGTGTGATATGTGGCGTGTGATATGTTGCGTGTGATATGTTGCGTGTGATATGTTGCGTGTGATATGTTGCGTGTGATATTTTGGCGTGTGATATGTTGCGTGTGATATGTGGCGTGTGATATGTGGCGTGTGATATGTTGCGTGTGATATGTGGCGTGTGATATGTTGCGTGTGATATGTGGCGTATGATATGTGGCGTGTGATATGTTGCATGTGATATGTGGCGTATGATATGTGGCGTGTGATATGTTGCGTGTGATATGTGGCGTGTGATATGTTGCGTGTGATATGTTGCGTGTGATATGTTGCGTGTGATATGTTGCGTGTGATATGTGGCGTGTGATATGTGGCGTGTGATATGTGGCGTGTGATATGTGGCGTGTGATATGTTGCGTGTGATATGTTGCGTGTGATATTTTGGCATGTGATATGTGGCGTGTTTCGTGCAGGAAGCAGGAGGAGACGGGCCACTTCCCCTCCATGTTTTTACAGCGAGCCGGGAAAAAGGCGGCGTTTGAACGGAACAATCCACACGGCTCCAAACTTCCGCCGCGAAGGTGAAATATTCAAACAGTTTTTGAAACTTTAAAATCATTGAGTCATTTCCAGACGAGGTTCAAACTCTGACGTGACGTAAGAACAATAACGTCGCTGTGTCGTCGGGGGCTTTAAGCCCCTGGTCGGGCAAATAGGTCCTAGGGGACGGCTCAGACCAAGAGCCTTTCATGACGAGCACAAGATCAAGGCCAGTTACGTCGCCCGGATTGGCGTCACCGGGGCCCCATCCTGGTGCCAGGGCCGGGCACAGCCCGAAAGAGCGACGTGGGGCCGTCCTCCCGTGGGCCCACCACCTGCAGGAGGAACCATAAGGGGCCGGTGCAGAGAGATCTGGGCGGCAGTCGATGGCAGGGGCCCGAGGACCAGATCTCCAGACACAGATACTAACTCTGGGGACATGGAATGTCCCCTCGCTGGGGGGAGGAGCCTGAGCTTGTGCTGGAGGTGGATTCTCACCTCCAGCACAGTTTAGGCTCTGGAACCATCTCCTCCAGAGGGGCTGGTGTGGGCTTATAGCCCCTCAACTCAGCCGCCACGTGTTGGAGTTCACCCCGGTGGACGAGAGACGGGTTAGGGACAAGAAGTCCCTTCACCTTCGGGTGGGGGACAGGTCTCTCACTGTTGTGGTGGCCAACGGGAGACGGGTGATCGGGAAGAACGGCTTCCCCGACCTGACCCCGTCCTGACCCCGACCTGACCCCGACCTGACCCCGACCTGACCCCGTCCTGACCCCGACCTGACCCCGTCCTGACCCTGACCTGACCCCCGACCTGACCCGACCTGACCCGACCCCGAACTGAACCCGAGCGGTCAGTTATGTGATTGTCGATTGTCCAGAATGAACACCATGTCACATCAGGTCACAGGAGGTCACAGGAGGTCACAGGAGGTCACAGGAGGTCACAGGAGGTCACATCAGGTCACAGGAGGTCACAGGAGGTCACATCAGGTCACATTTTAGTGTTTTTAGTGTTTTAATGTTTTTAGTGTTTTAATGTTTTAATGTTTTAATGTTTTAATGTTTTAATGTTTTTAGTGTTTTAATGTTTTTAGTGTTTTAATGTTTTAATGTTTTAATGTTTTTAGTGTTTTAATGTTTTAATGTTTTAATGTTTTTAGTGTTTTAATGTTTTAATGTTTTTAGTGTTTTAGTGTTTTTAGTTTTTTAATGTTTTTAGTGTTTTAGTGTTTTTAGTGTTTTTAGTGTTTTAATGTTTTTAGTGTTTTTAGTGTTTTAGTGTTTTTAGTGTTTTTAGTGTTTTAATGTTTTTAGTGTTTTTAGTGTTTTTAGTGTTTTAATGTTTTTAGTGTTTTAATGTTTTTAGTGTTTTAATGTTTTAGTGTTTTAATGTTTTTAGTGTTTTTAGTGTTTTTAATGTTTTCAGTGTTTTAAGTGTATTAACGTTTTTAGTGTTTTAATGTTTTTAGTGTTTTTAGTGTTTTAGTGTTTTTAGTGTTTTAAGTGTATTAATGTTTTTAGTGTTTTAGTGTTTTTAGTGTTTTTCTCTGCGTCGCAGGTCGACGATCCGAAACGCCAAGAGCATCCACGGCCGGTCGAAGCCGCGTCTGTCGCAGGACGTTTACCGGAGGAACAGTCGTCGCTACCTCCAGCAGAAGAGCGGCCGCCTGTCGCCACGGAAACAGTCACTGGGCAGGGCCGGTACGCCCCTACGAGAGCCGGCGCGGCAAGGCGAGCGTCAGGACAGTCGTTTGGGGTCCAGAGGTGAGCGCTTAAAGCACGAGTGCAGTTAAATTACACTAAAAACACAAAGGTTTCAGTTAAATTACACTAAAAACACAAAGTTCTCAGTTAAATTACATTAAAAACACAAAGGTTTCAGTTAAATGACACTAAAAACACAAAGTTCTCAGTTAAATTACTCTAAAAACACAAAGGTTTCAGTTAAATTACTCTAAAAACACAAAGTTCTCAGTTAAATGACACTAAAAACACAAAGTTCTCAGTTAAATGACACTAAAAACACAAAGGTTTCAGTTTAATTACACTAAAAACACAAAGGTCTCAGTTAAATGACACTAAAAACACAAAGGTCTCAGTTAAATTACACTAAAAACAACAACATCACATGTTCTTTTTCCTCCAGACCACATCCCAGAGTCCGGCTCGGAGACGGAGCAGAAGAAGACGGCTCCTGTGGTTCCTCCCAGACCCAGCGCCGAGCTGATCCTGGAGAGATGTACGGACCAAACCCGCAAGAGGATCGGCCTCCACAGCGCCCCCACCGCCTCCGTCAGCTGAACTACACCTTTCAAACGCGCTCAAGTCCAGAATGGAGGAAAAGTAGTGATTAAGATAGTGATTTAAGTGAAGAAACCTCACAAAATCTGGGAAATCAAAGTGGTTTTGGTTCAAACACATTATTATACGGCGTTTGTTTGTTTAATGGAACTTATGATCGACTCTGATCCAAATGTTTAGTGTTTCACTTCATCTACATTTCATCTCACCACAAATTATACTTTTTTTGAGGCTCAAATAACATTTTTTCATGTGTTTTGTTTTTAAGTCTTTTAGAGTTGAAAATGTTTTAAAGTTCACTTCCTTTTGCTCCAGTCGCAGCGTTCACGTCATCATCGTAATATCTCTGTGTTTGGAAATACAGTCTTACAAAGCTTTACATATTTTGCATATGGAAATGTTATTTTTTTAATACAGTGTTAACCCAGCGCCATCTGGTGGGGTAACGCTGAATGTCACGTGCTTGTATCTTTTCTGACATTGATCAATAATCTGTTTATGATGGAGAACAACAGCATTACACACATTGTTTTTTATTTTATACATTTAATAAACTTTGTTTTAAATCATAAATAAAGTGGGTCATTGTTGAATAAAATGTGGTGATGTTATGTGGAGTTTCAAAAGGGAACGACCGCTTAAAGCCCCAGTACGTAACCTTTAACCTTTAACCTTTTAGACCGTAAAACGTCTGTCCTGTGAGTGGGCTTGCCTCTCCACAAACCTGACTCGTACTTGGAGGAGCCGTCTCCTGCTTGTTTCCATGGAAATGTGGTTCCTCTTTCTGTAATGTTCCACAGTGTTTCAACATTAAGTCTAGAAGAGCGAGTCCCACTCCAGCTCCCGCGCCGGAGCCCCGCTCCCGCGCGAGGAGCCCCGCTCCCGCGCCGGAGCCCCGCTCCCGCCGGAGGAGCCCCGCTCGCTCCCGCCGCCCGGAGCCCCGCTCCCGCGCCGGAGCCCCGCTCCCGCCGGAGGAGCCCCGCTCGCTCCCGCCGCCCGGAGCCGTCCGGTGTCTTCTTGATGATCTTGATTCGTCCCTCGCGCGCAGACAACGATAAAACGATAAAACGATAAATATGTGATGTTCAGTCTTAAACTGAGACTTGTACAATTTCAGTTCTAACTTGAAAACAAAACTTTAAGTTGACCCCGACGTGATTTGAACACGCAACCTTCTGATCTGGAGTCAGACGCGCTACCGTTGCGCCACGAGGTCCTTATAACACGGAAGTGTAACTTGTGGATATAAAGTGTGACAAATACATATTTACCTTTATTCTGACTGATTGTTACGACTATTGGTGTCAATAAAATAACAACTCCTTCACTGCGCATGTGCACTGGACGCGCCTCTCGTGAGTGTTTTTCAGACGCGTCTGTTTTACGCGCGGTGTGAACGCGGCATAAGGTCACGTGACACACACGTGTTCCTGTTGTGTGACGCACTTTGAATTCCTTTACAAATAAAGTCGACTTGTAGTTCCACGTGAAGCGTAGTAATATTTAAATATCCAGCTGCGTCTTCCGACTTACGCAGCTTCCCTGGTGGTCTAGTGGTTAGGATTCGGCGCTCTCACCGCCGCGGCCCGGGTTCGATTCCCGGTCAGGGAACTCGTCTTTTTGTTTTACTTGTATGATCTCATCTAATTCACAGGTTTTATCTTATTATTACATGCATAATGTTGTTCAAAACGGCCCCTCCTTCAAACATCTAATATTTAGAATTACTTTTTTAATCACTACGACATAAAGAGTTTTTGTTTTTTGTTGATATTCTAACATTGACATAAAGTATTATTGCTTTGTCATGTCTCCTAAAACAATCACACAATCTCAAACGTATTAAACGGACTGACTTGTTGCTTTATGTAAGAACCATGTGGTACTCGCACACCAAACCATGCAGCTGTTCCTTCAAACCATGCAGCGGTTCCTTCAAACCATGCAGCTGTTCCTTCCTCCCTCTTACAGTGCAGAGTAAATGCGTCCATGGAGCGCCGATAGCGTGCGTCTTTATCCGGACTCTGCAGAGGTTACGAGCTGCAAGAATGGTGCAGGAACATACGCCAAGTTCTCCTCCTTCGGGCGAGGCACGACAGGAAGTCAAGGCCAGATCGCCAAAATAATGGTCCTGTTTTTATCACTACAGCCGATGCTGATTGAACACATCATTTCTGTTTGTTATTTGGTGCAAGCGTAAAACTTAAAGTGACACAATAGGCCGCTTTCATTCAGGTTTGGTTTTAAGATAAGATAAGATAAGATAATACTTTATTGTCCCACATAGGGAAATTTCATTGTTGCAACGCAGGTAGATACAGAGGTAGATACAGAAGAAAAGAACAGATCACTTATAGGAAGTCTGAAAAACACTTTCAGTAGAAGATCTTCTATAAACAAAAACTCCCATAAACAAAACCTCCCATTTCCCAACAAAGGATGGAGGGGAAAATAATAAAGATACAAATAAATACATAAATACCATTGCATGTGATCACAACAGTAATTGCACATGAATATGTGTCACGACGGCACATGGATTGCACAGTAATATCACAGTAATTGCACATGGGTATGACAGTATTGCACATGTGTATGACAGTATTGCACATGTGTATGACAGTATTGCACATGTGTATGACAGTATTGCACATGTGTATGACAGTATTGCACATGGGTGTGACAGTATTGCACATGGGTATGACAGTATTGCACATGGGTGTGACAGTATTGCACATGGGTATATCAGTATTGCACATGTGTATGACAGTATTGCACATGGGTATGACAGTATTGCACATGGGTATGACAGTGTGTGTTGAAGAGTGTGACAGCAGCAGAAGGAAAGACTGTGAAACGTCTCCTTCACACAGCGAGGGTGGATCAGTCACTGAAGGTGCTCTCCAGAGTGGACAGAGTGTCCTGCAGGGGGCAGAGTGTCCTGCAGGGGGCGACACTCATGGTCCAGCATAGATGTGAGTTTAGCCAGGACCCTTCTGTCCCCCACCTCCTGCACCGAGTCCAGAGGACAGCCCAGGACGGAGCTGGTCTTCTTGATGACTTTTTTTGTTTTGTAGTTATTGTGGTTCTCAGTTTATTTTTTTCCACATTTTCCATTAATACCATTTATTCACAAACTTAAAAGCCAATGTTGTGCTTCTTTTTTCCTCCGACGGTCCCTCATCTGCCTGAAGAGTGGGTCCAGCTCCAGTCTCCTCGTGTCCGTCTGTGAGAGTCGGATCTCTTCTTCACTGGAACTCCTCCAGGTTTCTACGCTTTTTTCCCAAAAAGGTTTTTTTGTAGTTTTTCCTGGCCGAGAAGGAGAGTCTAAGGACAGAGGACCCTGGGACATTGTCCCTCGCCACCACAGACATTGTCTGACTTCATCGCCACCACAGACATTGTCTGACTCCATCGCCACCACAGACATTGTTGATTCATTTCTCCCTGTGGCCCTCAGAGGCAACTGTTGTTGTGATTTACAAAAATAAATTGATTTGATTTGATTTGATGATTCTTTTTTGCAGATGGCATGGAGAAATTTTACTTTTATGTCTAATTATTGACTTAATTATACTCAGAGGTGGAAGAAATACACAGTTTGTTACTTATTTCAAGCATTCAATCATGTTCTGACCAAATCCTGTAAACTATGTTTTAGTGTCCCTAGTGTTTCATAAAGCGGACAATGTGACAATTTCCCCCAAATCCAAAAATCCCACCCCCCCTCACCTTTCACCTGGTATCTCCCATCCCCCCCTCACCTTTCACCTGGTGTCTCCCACCCCCCTCACCTTTCACCTGGTATCTCCCACCCCCCCTCACCTTTCACCTGGTGTCTCCCATCCCCCCTCACCTTTCACCTGGTGTCTCCCACCCCCCCTCACCTTTCACCTGGTATCTCCCACCCCCCCTCACCTATCACCTGGTATCTCCCACCCCCCCTCACCTTTCACCTGGTGTCTCCCACCCCCCCTCACCTTTCACCTGGTATCTCCCACCCCCCCTCACCTTTCACCTGGTGTCTCCCATCCCCCCTCACCTTTCACCTGGTGTCTCCCATCCCCCCTCACCTTTCACCTGGTGTCTCCCACCCCCCCTCACCTTTCACCTGGTATCTCACACCCCCCTCACCTTTCACCTGGTATCTCCCATCCACCCTCACCTTTCACCTGGTGTCTCCCACCCCCCCTCACCTTTCACCTGGTATCTCCCATCCCCCCTCACCTTTCACCTGGTATCTCACACCCCCCCTCACCTTTCACCTGGTATCTCCCATCCCCCCTCACCTTTCACCTGGTATCTCCCATCCCCCCTCACCTTTCACCTGGTATCTCCCACCCCCCCTCACCTTTCACCTGGTATCTCCCACCCCCCTCACCTTTCACCTGGTATCTCCCATCCCCCCTCACCTTTCACCTGGTATCTCCCATCCCCCCTCACCTTTCACCTGGTATCTCACACCCCCCCTCACCTTTCACCTGGTATCTCTCATCCCCCCTCACCTTTCACCTGGTATCTCCCATCCCCCCTCACCTTTCACTTGGTATCTCCCACCCCCCCTCACCTTTCACCTGGTATCTCCCATCCCCCCTCACCTTTCACCTGGTATCTCCCACCCCCCCTCACCTTTAACCTGGTGTCTCCCACCCCCCTCACCTTTCACCTGGTATCTCCCACCCCCCCTCACCTTTCACCTGGTGTCTCCCACCCCCCTCACCTTTCACATGGTATCTCCCACCCCCCCTCACCTTTCACCTGGTGTCTCCCACCCCCCTTCACCTTTCACCTGGTATCTCCCACCCCCCCTCACCTTTCACCTGGTATCTCCCACCCCCCCTCACCTTTCACCTGGTATCTCCCACCCCCCCTCACCTTTCACCTGGTATCTCCCATCCCCCCTCACCTTTCACCTGGTATCTCCCACCCCCCCTCACCTTTCACCTGGTATCTCCCATCCCCCCTCACCTTTCACCTGGTATCTCCCACCCCCCCTCACCTTTCACCTGGTATCTCCCACCCCCCTCACCTTTCACCTGGTATCTCCCACCCCCCCTCACCTTTCACCTGGTATCTCCCACCCCCCCTCACCTTTCACCTGGTATCTCCCACCCCCCTCACCTTTCACCTGGTATCTCCCACCCCCCCTCACCTTTCACCTGGTATCTCCCACCCCCCTCACCTTTCACCTGGTATCTCCCACCCCCCCTCACCTTTCACCTGGTATCTCCCACCCCCCTCACCTTTCACCTGGTATCTCCCACCCCCCCTCACCTTTCACCTGGTATCTCCCACCCCCCCTCACCTTTCACCTGGTATCTCCCACCCCCCCTCACCTTTCACCTGGTGTCTCCCACCCCCCTTCACCTTTCACCTGGTGTCTCCCACCCCCCCTCACCTTTCACCTGGTATCTCCCATCCCCCCTCACCTTTCACCTGGTGTCTCCCACCCCCCCTCACCTTTCACCTGGTGTCTCCCACCCCCCTTCACCTTTCACCTGGTATCTCCCACCCCCCCTCACCTTTCACCTGGTATCTCCCACCCCCCCTCACCTTTCACCTGGTGTCTCCCACCCCCTCTCACCTTTCACCTGGTATCTCCCACCCCCCCTCACCTTTCACCTGGTATCTCCCACCCCCCCTCACCTTTCACCTGGTGTCTCCCACCCCCCCTCACCTTTCACCTGGTATCTCCCACCCCCCCTCACCTTTCACCTGGTGTCTCCCACCCCCCCTCACCTTTCACCTGGTATCTCCCACCCCCCCTCACCTTTCACCTGGTATCTCCCACACCCCCTCACCTTTCACCTGGTATCTCCCACCCCCCTCACCTTTCACCTGGTATCTCCCACCCCCCCTCACCTTTCACCTGGTATCTCCCATAAATAGGATGCACTGGGTCTCAGCGTTGCCGGGACTTATTGTCATATTAAAAATCAAACCCGGGCCCTGTGTAAAAAGAGCCCCCCCTAGTGCTATTTCTGTGTCACATCTTCACACAGATGGAAAAACAAAATGCGAGTCAGGCCCAATCTGAGAAAGTTGATTAATATTCCCGGGGGAAAAGATAAAGCCCAGTCCCACTGACACTCGTCTGAAACTTGCTGTGCTAAATGTCAGATCCTTATGTAACAAATCACTCTTAATTCATCATTTTATTTCTTCTTTTAATATTGATTTTATGTTTTTAACTGAAACATGACTTGACAAAAACACAGGAAATGTAGTTCTGACAGAATCTGCTCCAACTTTAAGTTTGAATCTGAAACACGAGAAGACAAAAAGGGGGCGGAGTCTGTGCTGTCTTTACAGATGAAATAATGACCCGCAGGTTGTTCTTTTGGGGTCTTTTCATCATTTGAGTTTGTCTCCTTTAAAATGGAGCTAAAACAGTCTCAGTCTCTTCATAGTTTTACACAAACCTCTCCAGCACAGAGAGGCCCCACCCACAGCAGAGTGGCCCCACCCACAGCAGAGAGGCCCCACCCACAGCAGAGAGGCCCCACCCACAGCAGAGTGGCCCCACCCACAGCAGAGTGGCCCCACCCACAGCAGAGTGGCCCCACCCACAGCAGAGGGCACACTCTAGATCTCATAACTACAAAGGGGGTAAATATTTCAAATGTTGATGTTGCTCTGATCATTTCTGTGTCTTTGACATGTCTGTTTTTCCCAAACCACCGGCTGGTCCTGCAGCTGTTCAGAGGCTGGTCCTGCAGCTGTTCAGAGGCTGGTCCTGCAGCTGTTCAGAGGCTGGTCCTGCAGCTGTTCAGAGGCTGGTCCTGCAGCTGTTCAGAGGCTGGTCCGGCAGCTGTTCAGAGGCTGGTCCTGCAGCTGTTCAGAGGCTGGTCCTGCAGCTGTTCAGAGGCTGGTCCTGCAGCTGTTCAGAGGCTGGTCCGGCAGCTGTTCAGAGGCTGGTCCTGCAGCTGTTCAGAGGCTGGTCCTGCAGCTGTTCAGAGGCTGGTCCTGCAGCTGTGTCTCATGTTCTAATGTAAATGATTTGTTGAACTCTGTTACATTGTGTGTTTTGAATGTTCTGGACCCCATCGCACCTCTGAAGGCTAAAATGGTTAAAAATAAGCAGAAGTTGCCATGGAGACATGATGATTGGGTCAGGGCACAGAAAAGAGAACAGAAAAGTCAAAGCTCTAACGTGCCCGATGATTGAAGTGGCCGGACCCGATGGGCAATTTTATGTGTACCTGGTCAAAGGAGGAGGTCATGGCTGTGGCGAAATCGCTGCCCAATCCAGTCACAGATGGAAAAACCTTTGCCAAAGATTTCACCGAGTTTTGCGCTGAGTACCGTCCCTCCGGACTGGAAAGTCGTAAAATTCTGGGTTTTGCTATGACATTGAGTGACTTTGCGAAAATAAAGACAAGTATCCCGTAGAATCAGCTGCATGCCGACAAACCCATATATGAGGACAATGTGGAATACACTGCTGCCATAACAACCCTGACCACTGCCATCGCCCGTGAGTTCCTGCTGGTGTATGACTTAACAGCAATTGACAGATGCGTACAAATGCCAGACGAGTCCCCGGATGAATACATACACAGGCTCACCCAGGTGTTTGACCAACAAAGTGGCATGAAGGACTTGAAAGACCAAGCAGGCGGTCCATATGAGGTATTGCTCTGTCAGGCAATAATCGGAGGACTGCACAAGAACATTGTCAAAGCAATCAAGGGCTCATACGTGGGCGGCATCAAACAGCCCAAACTCGACGTACTGTCTGACCATGCGCGTCATGCATGGGAGATGATACAAGAAGAGAAGGTGAAAGATAAAAAGACAAAAGAAAAAGAAAAACATGATGCAACTCTAACGCTCTTCTCCAACACAGTTGCCGCTCCAAGACAACAACAGCAGCAAAACTATGTCCACAGACGTGGCCGTGGAAGACGGGATGGACAGAGAGGTGCGTGCTACGTGTGTGGTCAATTTGGACATTTCTATCGAGACTGCCCACATCAGAACCTGCGACCACACATTCCTGGACCACAGCATGGGGCCTACTTTGGGCCATATCCAGGACAGCCACAGCAACAGGCCTGGTCAGGGCCACAGCAACAGTCTTATCAAGGACAGCAGCAGCCATATCCAGCACCACCACAGCACCTAAACCAACAGCGGCCTGGAGGGAATTATGGGTCGGACTGACTGGACGGGGCCAAAGGGGGGTCTCATCGCGTGACAGAAACAGCAGCCGGGACAACACACCCAGAGCACTTGTCTCTGCAGGAGGGTAACGAGCATTATACACTACTCACACACGCTATCTCTCATCTTGAGGCTCGAGCTGCTAAACCTAATGAAATTTATCTCACAACATCTCAATCAAGTTCTAAATTTCCAGAGTTCTCTTTAATTGTTAATGGTGAAAAAATCTATTTTCTTGTGGACTCAGGTGCTACACGTTCTGTAGTAAAAAAAATCTGCACTAAAAAAAAAGCCCATCCTGTAGTTATCACCCCAAAATCTGATGTGCACCCTTGTAGACCACAGTATCCCTTGCGTCCGAAGGCAATTGAAGGTATTACACCAGTGTTCGAAGCATTAAAAAAGGCTGGTGTAATAGTTCCTTGCACATCTGGGGGGGTACGCAGTCCCATTTTTCCTGTGAAAAAAGCAGGTGAACCTGGGGTGCCCACAAAATGGCGATTTACAAATGATTTGAAAGCAGTAAATGAAGCAGTTGAGCCGGTAGCAGCAGTGGTGCCAAATCCATACACAATCTTATCTCAAATTCCACAGGAATCAAAATATTTCACTGTTGTGGATCTGGCTAATGCTTTTTTCTCTGTTCCTGTCCACAAGGACTCGCAGTTTTGGTTTGCTTTCGAGTTTCAGAACCGACTCTGGACTCTGACGCGGCTGTGTCAGGGTTTCGTACACTCTCCAACATGGTACAATGCCTCTTTGCGCGATTCATTGGCTCCTTTACGACTGTCACCAGGCAGTTGTTTATTACAATATGTAGATGATTTGCTTTTGTGCTCTCCTACAGAGGACCAATGTAAACAAGATACAGTGACACTGCTGAAACATTTACATGCAGAAGGCCACAAAGCGAGCCTTTCTAAATTACAATTCGTTAAAGAGGAAGTCACCTTCCTGGGTCATGTGATATCTAAACATGGGCCATGTGATATCTAAACATGGCAAAAGCATTTCCACAAAGCGTGTTGCAACAATACAAAATATTCCAAAACATAGAACTAAGAAACAATTGATCATCAGTCATTCCTGGGAATGTGTTCATACTGTCGACAATTCATTCCAAATTATTCTGTAATGGAGTCTCCTTTAAGTGCACTCATACATGGTAAAGGCCTTAGGACTAATGACAAAATGACATGGACCGAGGAAGCAGACAAAGCTTTCTGTGAGTTGAAAATGGCCTTACAGAAGCCTCCAATTCTGGGGTTACCCGACCCAACTAGACCTTTCACACAGACTGTTGACGAACGCAACGGCTGCATGACTTCTGTCCTGCTACAGTCGCATGGGGGCTCCCTGCGACCTGTCGCTTATTTCTCTGCTAAGCTGGACCCAGTCGCAGCTGGCATGCCACGATGTTTACATGCGGTAGCGGCTGCGGAAAAAGCAGTCCTTGCCTCACGTGACCTGGTGGGCTATGCTGAGCTAACACTGCTAGTGCCACATGCTGTCTCTTTGATTCTGCTGGAACAGAAAACTTCCCATCTTTCTGCTTCACGATGGCTTAGATATAACACCATTCTTCTTGAACTGCCAAATGTTACAATAAAGCGATGCACACAACTCAATCCAGCAACTCTCCTGCCAAATCAAGAGGAGGGTGAACCTCATTGTTGTGTTTCCACGATTGAACATGTATGTGCACCCCGACCGGACCTGAGGGAGGAGCCGCTCACTAACCCTGATTTGATTCTTTTTGTAGATGGGTCCGCATCTCGAGACGCACACACAGGACGGAACAGAGTAGGGTTTGCAGTGTGCACTAACTGGGAGGTGCTGGACTCAGGTCCCCTGCCCAGACACTTCTCTGCCCAAACAGCGGAGTTGGTGGCTCTGAAAAAAGCATGTGTCCTGGCAAAAGGCCAATCTGTAACTATTTTTACTGACTCACGTTATGCATTTGGTGTTTGCCATGACTGGGCGGGGATGTGGCGACACAGGAAATTCATGAAATCTGATGGTAAGCCAATTCTAAATTCAACACAGGTCGCTGAGCTCCTGGATGCGATACTTTTGCCATCTGAGATTGCGATATGTAAATGTCAAGCTCACACTAATTATGATGACCCAATTTCACAGGGAAACAGCAGAGCAGACGCAGCAGCGAAGGCAGCATCTCATCTTGGCTTGACAGGATCAGATGTATGTTTTGTATCTCAAGTGCCATCCATCCCAGATTCTCTCCATGCCATGCAGAGCTTTGCCACAACAGAGAAAATCTCTGTGTGGAAAAGGGCTGGGGCGTGGAAAAAGGATGACGTTTGGGCCCAAACAACAAACCCTGCTTACCTAAACATTTTTTCAGGCAGATGGCGTTGATTTCCCATTTGAAATCTTGTTTGCTCGCCCGCCTAACATAGGCCTAGACCCACCTCCTCCACGAGATCTGCCCGATTCCTCTCTGTGCGACAACTCAATGTTAGCTTATTGTAAAGAATTGGATAACCTGTTGTCCTCCATTTCTGTGCAGGTGAAAACGGCCCTCCCAAAGGCAGCTGAAGCTGTCCTCCACAACTTCAAACCAGGTGACTGGATCCTGGTCCGAGAGCCGAGGCGCAAGCATTGGAGATCTAAGCGTTGGATTGGGCCTCTACAAGTTCTTCTCATCACCGACACTGCAGTGAAAGTTGCAGAACGGGGCACCTGGATTCACGCATCACACTGCAGAGCCATCTTCAGCTCACCTGTGGAGACTGTCTGTCCACCTGTGGGTCAGACACACGGGCCGACCACTGAGGACGTCGTGGGACCTTTGAATTGCAACGATCTCAAGTGCGAGAGAGCGGGGGGCAGAGCAGGTCGTAAGGCCTCCTCACTTTCTAGCTCCAGCCTGAACTAGCCTAGCGTAGCCTAGCCGCTAGCGTCATGGCTGGATCTACCTTTACCTGTTTGAGCTGTCATATGTCGAGTCAGAACCCTGGCTCCTTCTCTGATGATAGGTGCGTGAAGTGCAGTGTAGTGGTAGTTTTGGAGGCCAGGGTTACGGAGTTAGAAGCGCGGATCCGCTGTTTAGAGGAGCTTAAGTCCAGTTATAGTTCGGTTTTAGCGCGAGGGCTACCGGACCGCGCTGCAGGGCGTAGCATTAGCATTAGCAGTAGCAGTAAGGCCGAGCTCAGCCCCTCAGCGTCTCCCGTGCAGCCGGGACTAGACCAGGAACAGAATAGGGACCATTTTGTGACAGTTCGGAGGGGACAAGGCGCTAAACGCCGAACCTCAGAGCGCCGTGAGCTTCACGTCTATAATAGGTTTTCTCCCCTCAGCGATCACACGCCCGCTGAACACACGAGAGAAACTCTTGTAATCGGGAGTTCTATTGTTAGAGACGTGAAGCTGCCAGCTGCTAGCGTTAGGTGTTACCCGGGGGCCAGAATGGGTGACATCGAAGGAAACCTTAGGATCTTAAAGCGGAGTAGGACCCGTTTCCGGCGAGTCGTGGTTCACGCAGGCGGTAACGACGCCCGGCGGAGACAATCAGAGGTGCTCAAAGTTCAAGTAGCCGCGGTGTGTGACCTAGCGAAGTCGATGTCGGACACTGTAATATTTTCTGGTCCTCTGCCCAATCGGATCAATGCTGAATTGTACAGCCGTCTCTCAGCATTCAACAACTGGTTATCCAGATGGTGCCCTCAAAACAACGTTGTCTTTATTGATAACTGGAGTGCGTTTTGGGGAAAGCCCGGGCTCATACGCAGGGATGGCATCCATCCGACTTCGGAGGGTACATCCCTATTAGTTCGGAATTTGACCGATAGTCTTAGTCGTGTTAAGTGACCATCTAGGGATGAGCCCCGGGCGCAGAGCAGCAGTTTAAGACGCTCCTCTGTCGCTGAACTCTCGCCCGTTCTGTTACATGTGAAGTGTTCAGATTCAAGACAGATAGAGACTGTGTGTGTCCCTCATGTTCCTCGTACAAATAATGCCAAAAAGTCACATCTCAGAAAAAATATTTCAGGCGTCAGACCAAATAACTTAAGGAAAATAACAATCACAAATGACACAAATACACAAATGAATAAACACGTAAAATGTGGACTGCTAAACATTAGAGCAATTTCCTCCAAATCGCTCTTAGTTAATGAATTAATTAGTGACTATAACATAGATCTTCTAGCTCTAACTGAAACGTGGCTTCAACAAGACGACTACGTCAGACTAAATGAGTCCACCACACCCACCCATGTTAACTTTCAGACTGCCAGGAGCACAGGCCGAGGTGGTGGTGTGGCAGTGATCTCACACTCAAGCGACTCATGAGCCCTAAAACTAACAATGCATTTCACTCATTTGAAAGCCTTATGCTGTCAATCACATGTCCAAATATGAAAAACCAAAAAGGAGTTTTGTTCATAGTTATCTACCGACCCCCTGGTCCCTATTCAGAGTTTTTAACAGAGTTTTCTGACTTTATATCAAACTTAGTGTTAGCCTGGGATAAAATAGTTATAGTTGGAGACTTTAATATCCACGTGAACATGAGTGATGACGCTCTCAGTAATGCCTTCAGCGCCTTGTTAGACAGCATTGGTTTCACTCAGAATGTAAATAAACCGACTCACACTCACAAGAACACTCTGGATCTTGTCCTAACGTATGGAACAGAGATTAGTGACCTCATTGTCCTCCCTCAAAACCCTATATTGTCAGATCATTTCCTAATTACCTTTCAGTTTATTCTTAAAGATCATCCAGTCCCACAAAATAAAGTTATAATGAAAAGGACAATATCTGAAAAATCTATCTCAAAATTCAAAGAAATAATAGAGCCAATATTCAGTGACATGTCATGTGATCCTGCTGAGAATAGTTTTAGTCCCAGTTTAAGTGATCAATGTGTCGACTTGACCATGAATTCTCTGAAGTCTGCTCTTGACGTTGTCGCGCCGTTAAAACAGAAGGTCATTAGGCCAAAGCGCGCCTCCCCATGGTACAACCAAGAACTGCGTTCACATAAACAAAAAGTTAGAAAGTTAGAGGGATTATTTCGTCGCTCTCACACCGAAGAATCCCTAAAAGCATGGAAAAGTTGCCTGCTGTCCTATAAGCAGGCTCTGCATAAGGCCCAAACCAGATATTATTCAAATCTAATAGAAGTCAACAAAAGTAACACTAAATTCCTTTTCAGCACTGTAGCTAGGCTAACAAACTGTCACAGTGCAGTAGAGCCCTCAATCCCAGCTACACTTAGCTCTGATGATTTCCTCCTATTTTTTAATAATAAAATAAAAACAATCAGAGATAAATTAGATGAAATTACCCCCGCTATTAGCCCTGAACTAGCCCAAGCTGTAAATCTAACGTCCCATATAAATCCACCTGTAAACCTAGAAAGGTTCACAGCTGTTGATCAAGCAGAGATAACTTCAGCCATTATGTCCTCTAAAAGCTCAACTTGTGTCCTAGACCCCATTCCAAGCAGACTCCTCAAAGACATTCTTCCCCTAATTATAGACCCTATTCTTAATATAATAAATACTTCACTCGAAAGTGGCTATGTTCCACAGTCCTTCAAACATGCAGTCATTAAACCTCTTCTGAAAAAGCCTAATCTAGATCCCGACCTATTGGTAAACTACAGACCTATTTCAAATCTTCCCTTCGTCTCTAAAATCCTTGAAAAAGTTGTAGTAAAACAGCTTTGTCGCCACCTGCAGGACAATAACTTATTTGAAGTTTTCCAGTCAGGGTTCAGAGCCCACCACAGCACTGAAACTGCACTAGTTAAAGTCACAAATGATTTGTTATTAGCCGCTGACGATGGACTGGTCTCAATCCTGGTTCTGTTGGACCTCAGCGCAGCGTTTGACACCATCGACCACAACATTCTACTGCAGAGGTTAGAATGTGATGTAGGTGTTGGAGGAACAGCCCTCAGCTGGTTTAAATCCTATCTATCTGATAGGTTCCAATTTGTTAATGTAAACCAGAGCTCCTCACCAAGCTCTAAAGTAATTTACGGTGTGCCACAGGGTTCGGTACTCGGTCCAATTCTGTTTACTCTTTATATGCTGCCATTAGGCAACATTATCAGAAAGCATGGCATTAACTTCCACTGCTATGCAGACGACACTCAGCTGTATTTATCAATGAAACCTGATCAGAGCGATCAAGTAGACAGACTTAGTACTTGTGTGAAGGAGATAAAAACCTGGATGACACTAAACTACCTGCTTCTTAACCCTGAAAAAACTGAGGTCATTGTGCTTGGCCCTAAGCATCTACGAGACGCTCTATCTGAGCAGATAGTCACACTGGACAATGTCAGTGTAGCCTCCAGTTCTACTGTAAGAAACCTTGGAGTCTTATTTGACCAGGAGCTCTCATTTAAAGCTCATATAAATCAAGCTTGTAAAACAGCCTATTTCCATTTGCGCAACATCGCCAAAATCAGAAGAATCCTGCCTAAAAGTGATGCCGAAAAACTTATCCATGCATTTGTAACGACTAGATTAGACTACTGTAACTCCCTGCTTGCAGCGTGTCCTAAAAGCTCCATAAAAAGCTTTCAACTGGTTCAAAATGCAGCAGCAAGATTACTAACAGGAACAAAAAGAAGAGAGCACATTACGCCAGTGCTGAAGTCTCTTCACTGGCTCCCCGTCGAGTCTAGAATCAAATTCAAAATTCTACTCTTGACCTACAAAGCCATAAATGACATGGCCCCATCCTACCTCAAAGATGCTATAGAACCATATCATCCAAACAGAGCTCTTCGCTCTCAGAATGCCGGCCTTCTGGTGGTGCCAAGAGTCTCTAAAAGTACTGTAGGAGGTAGAGCGTTTAGCTACCAAGCTCCTGTGTCATGGAATCAGCTCCCGACCCATGTTAAATATGCTGACACAGTCTCTTCATTTAAGTCCAGGCTTAAAACGTTCCTCTTCGAAATCGCTTATGGTCAGAGTAGTTAGGAACATAAAGATAAACCCTCAGCTACGCTGCCCTAGGAGTAACTATGCTGGGGGAAGTATGACAGCTTGAGCACTATCCTCTTCTTCTGACTACTTATGCTATCAAACAATATTTATTTTTTGATTCCACTTGCAAACTGTTCACCGCCTTCTTTTCTTTCTCTCACTTCTGAGGACCTGTGGACCCAGATGCCCCTCCCCTGGTGAAGTGGTCCCTGCCCTGTGTGGACGGTCCCTCATCTGCCTGAAGAGTGGGTCCAGCTCGACTCAGACGGTCCCTCATCTGCCTGAAGAGTGGGTCCAGCTCGCCTCCGACGGTCCCTCGTCTGCCTGAAGAGTGGGTCCAGCTCGCCTCCGACGGTCCCTCGTC
The DNA here is from genome assembly GCF_026437365.1 of Eucyclogobius newberryi. Classification (NCBI taxonomy): domain Eukaryota; kingdom Metazoa; phylum Chordata; class Actinopteri; order Gobiiformes; family Gobiidae; genus Eucyclogobius; species Eucyclogobius newberryi. The sequence goes on from NW_027316023.1 coordinate 806,543, forward strand.
TGCCTGAAGAGTGGGTCCAGCTCGCCTCAGACGGTCCCTCTTCTGCCTGAAGAGTGGGTCCAGCTCGCCTCCGACGGTCCCTCTTCTGCCTGAAGAGTGGGTCCAGCTCGCCTCCGACGGTCCCTCTTCTGCCTGAAGAGTGGGTCCAGCTCGACTCAGACGGTCCCTTATCTGCCTGAAGAGTGGCTCCAGTTCGCCTCAGACGGTCCCTCATCTGCCTGAAGAGTGGGTCCAGCTCCAGTCTCCTCGTGTCCGTCTGTCCGTCTGTGAGAGTCGGATCTCTCCTTCACTGGAACTCCTCCAGGTTTCTACGCTTTTTTCCCAAAGAGGTTTTTTTTGTAGTTTTTCCTGGCCGAGAAGGAGAGTCTAAGGACAGAGGACCCTGGGACATCGTCCCTCGCCACCACAGACATTGTCTGACTTCATCGCCACCACAGACATTGTCTGACTCCATCGCCACCACAGACATTGTTGATTCATTTCTCCCTGTGGCCCTCAGAGGCAACTGTTGTTGTGATTTTGGGCCTTACAAAAATAAATTGATTTGATTTGATTTGAAGGCTCGACCCGCACAACCAGAGCGGTCTGATCGGGTGCTCCGAGCACGTGGCACTCTGCCAAACCACAGTGCAGTTTAAAGCTCCACTTTTCTCTGCAGCGTTTGGTAATCACATCTACACAGACACTCTCCACTTTCCCACTTTCCTCATGGCTCCTGAGCCACACCTGGAGCCCAAGAGCTCCAACAGGATCGACAGGAGCACCGGCAGGAGCACCGACAGGAGCACCGGCAGGAGCACCGGCAGGTCTTTGATCTGTAGAATCATGGTTCTTGTCCCGTCCTTGTTGTTGTTGTTGTTTGCAGCTTTAACATGGTTGATACTTCATGTTGCTCTGCTTAATTTGATATGTCCAAAAGAACAAAGTTTAGACCGTAACACTCGTACTCTGCAGAATCATGACTCACCTAAAGCTAAGACACACCTTACATACACTAGCAATCATTCCACTGTCTACACACAAAATTTCTGGTATCGATATGCTAAATATATAGCCAAGAGCCACAAACGTAAAGATTGCTATGTGTGTACACACATGCCCATAGCAACCACGTCCCCACATGTGCTGCCTCTTCCTGTGCCTGACCTAGCCAACAGATTACCTGCCACTCTGATGTCTCTAGATTATGCTAAACTTCTGAGTAAGATAGTTTGGTCTGTGTGGAGAGCGATAACCCCTCCTATATCACACAAGACTAAAGGTCGACCTAGAATCAAACCTCCTGAAAACTTAGCATTGGGACCACTCTTCGGACCAGTCCACATTAAACCTGGCTCTAAATTCACCTGCTTCGCACAGAACATTACATCCGTAGACCTAGTATCTGAACTTCAACCAACACGCGTGGGACAAATCCCTTATATATATTGTTCTACAGTATATGTCCCGTGCACTTATCTAGAGGACGGCACACACCTGAACACATCCCAGTCGAGTCCTGGAACCACATGTGCACCATACTTCACTGTACCAGACATTTTAGGGACCATTCCAATAGAGGATAACATGTTTCTTTGTGGATATTACATGTATGAATGTCTTCAGGTGGGATGGGTGGGCCGATGTGCCGCTGTGGTCCCTTCAGATCATTCATACATAATATCCAGCACACCACATGTCACACACAGGGCACAAAGGGATCTGCTGCCTCATGACTCTGGTTGGACTTCTGATGTGCCAGACGACCACAACATTTGGACAACAGGGGAAAAAGTATTATTGGCATTGTTCCCAAATCTAGGTGTGGGTTAAACTGATGTTGCGTGTAGAGACTCTTAGCTATAGATTTACTTCCTTTATCAACACAACACTGGCTACTATTGAATTACAGAGAGAAGAGATGCATGCACTTCATGCAGTGGCACTTCAGAATCACATCGTCCTCGATCTGATAACAGCCTCAAAGGGTGGAGTCTGCATTTTACTACGCCAAGCTTGTTGTACATACATTCCCTCTAACGATGAGGATGGAGGAGCAATCCAACAGGCACTCGCAAATTTGACTAAGCTCCGTGATCTCATGGAGTCAGAGACTCTGTCCCACACTCACTCTTCGTCGGTGTTCGACTGGTCTCTGTCCTCCTGGTCTCTGTCCTCCTGGTCTCTGTCCTCCTGGTCTCTGTCCTCCTGGTCTCTGTCCTCCTGGTCTCTGTCCTCCTGGCATGACAGACTTATCAATTTTGCTATAATTATGGTAGTAATCTTAATCCTATTCTCCTGTGTGATCCCATGCTTACACAGGATGTGACCCCTTACTTACACAGGATGTGATCCCATGCTTACACAGGGTGTGATCCCATGCTTACACAGGGTGTGATCCCATGCTTACACAGGGTGTGATCCCATGCTTACACAGGATGATTAGTAAGACAGTTTCTGCCCAATTTGTGTCCATTCAAATGACAGGACCTGACAGGACCTGACAGGACCTGACACAATCACTCCACCTGGTGATTCTGATCATGTGAGTGACTCAGATGATGACTCCATCTGCAGAGGATCTTGTAGATTAGTTTCTGATATAACAAAAAAAAAATAGATGATAACCACTTGGTTTTATTTTTTTATCTATTCTTAATCATATACTTAACCTAATCACCGGAGATGAACTAATCATTGTTTGCATTTTAAATACATGTGATCATTTTGTGGTAATGTGAGGATTGAGACACTGGTTTAAAGTCCCAGGACAAAGGTTTATACTCTGAACATGTGTTAAGTGTTTCTCCTTTGACAGTTTTGCTTCTGCTGAATTTTGATGATGTGCTTAACATTCTTTTGATTTTCAGGTTAATGATTTACTTATATTGATTGATACATTGTTGACATTTTTTTGTTAATGATTAATAATAAACCAGGGGTTTGATTCTAATCATAAGGGGGGAATTGTGGTGTAAAAATGTAATGTCTTTGCCTGATGCCACAGAACTTAGGTCAACATATGTGTAACATCTGGGTCACACTTATTATGACTCTGTCTGCAGACGTCCCTGGGTAAAAAGACTGACAGCTGCGGATCCAAGGATGTCTTGCATGCGGTAGAACATTGAGTGTGTTTCTCTGCAATATGTTTAGACTGGTTTTGTGCATACGTGGCACCTGTTGTGCCACGTATGCAGAACTGAAAGGATCAGGATCATGCAACACTCGGATGCCAACCGCCATAAAACAACAACAACAACAGGGTTTTTATTTTGTACCAGCTTTAGCGGAAGTGCTGCGTCTCTGCTCCGCTTTGACGCACTTGCGCCGCGGCTCGTGCGGAGAGAGAGTGCTTCTACGGTGCGCCTCCGCCTCATCGTGCAGATGCCACCGGAGCACCGACACCTGCGACACACGCACCGCACACGGGATGAAGGCGACGACCCGCGCCGCACCGGGCCGACCGTGACGCGCCCGATCCGCGGTAAGAGCATCATCACTGTCACACCGGGAGGCTGCGGAGGACCAGGGCCGTGCACCGGGCCGTGCACCGACTGCAACACGGTGCACGGCCCTGCGAGGTGCGCACGGGCTGCAGCTTTAGTCCCGGTTTAAACCCGCTCTTGTCCCGGTTTAAACCCGCTCTAGTCCCGGTTTAAACCCGCTTTAGTCCCGGTTTAAACCCGCTTTAGTCCCGGGTTCATTCGGTTTTTACGGTTCCGTCCGAGCTCTTGTCGCGGTTAAAACGGGTCAATAGTGGAATGTAGTGAACAGAATAATCGCGATGAACGATAATGTCATAATGTAAATGATGCAGACTGATTTTATTATTAGTTCTATTTTAAAACAATATTAGACCTGGAATGACCTCATATTAAACTGAATGAGCTTTTCTTACCTTTGTTGTCATCATTGGTCAGACAATCAAACACATATTACATTATATATGATTTAGTCCTGGTTTTATTACATTTGACTGAAGGATGTTTAGTTCTGGTTTAGACTGTTATTTATTTTATTTATGATATGAACTAGTTTAATTCTCCATCGACGACAGATTAAAGACTTTAAGCCTTAAGCATGATATGATTCTCTCTGAACTTGTGACTTTAAGCCTGTGTGTCTCAATCTGCGGTGCTCGTCCCTCTGGAGGGGACTCGGACCTGGTTCAGTGTGTCACATGTAGTTAAACTCCCGTTTCACCCCGAGAACCCCGAGGATGTGGAGTTCAAAGGGTCAAACTCACTCATGTCCAGGACAAAACCAAAACGTGTTGTGTGTGTAAGAGAAGTCATTCTGATACAAACAGCTCATCGTCATGACGACTCTGGTGGTGATGTGTAACTAGTGAGTGTAAAGACAATATGTAAATGAGACTCATGCAAATAGTCATCTGATGATGATGATGTGGAAGAAAGTTGTAAATAAGACCATCTGACTTGGTGTTAATTAATTTGTTCTAAGTTTTCTATTTTATTTAGAAACAAATTAAGTGTTCAAAAGTTCGTTTGTTAAGAGTTTTTTAAAAATAGAATATTTACAAATACATTTGAAATAAATAATCCTGTTATATCAATGGGAAATATTGATTGTTAGTTACTTTTGTGTTTTGCTCTGCAATTATCAAATTGCTATATAAATTTGAAAAAAATTGCGGATTGTGCAGCAGCTGCTGCTGCACAAGTGAAAATCCTTAATCTGAACCCTGTCATTTTTCAACTTTACGGCGTTACACGAGTCATTTGAAGAGGATTAAAGTGAGGAAGGCAGCAGGACCTGATGGCATCAGCCCCAGGCTCCTTAAGTCCTGCGCAGATGAACTGTGTGGAGTTATGGAGCATGTCTTCAACATGAGCCTGAAGCTGAGGGTGGTACCACAGGTCTGAAGACCTCTTGTCTGGTACCTGTGCCTAAGACACCGCACGCCAAAGACCTCAACAGCTTCAGGCCGGTGGGTCTCACGTCCTGATGAAGACACTGGAGCTGGTCCTGGACCACCTCCGCTCCACCGTGAGCCCAGCCATGGACCCGCTGCAGTTTGCATATCGGCCTGACATCGGAGTGGAGGACGCCGTCATCTCCTGCTGCACCGCTCTCTCTCTCACCTGGAGAAGCCTGGCAGCTCTGTGAGGATCCTGTTCTTTCATCTCTCCAGCGCCTTCAACACCATCAGCTCCTGAGGGACAAGCTGGAGACGGCTGGTGTGGAGTACGACCTGCAGAGTGGATCCTGGACGACCTCACAGACCGACCCCAGTTTGTGAGAGCCCGGGACTGTGTCCTCTCTGGAGAGACGCTTCAGTCAAATCAAATCAGATCAAATCAATTTTATTTTTGTAAGGCCCAAATTCACAACAACGGTTTCCTCTGAGGGCGACAGTGAAAAATGAATCAACAATGTCTGTGGTGGCGAGGGACGATGTCCCAGAGTCCTCTGTCCTTAGACTCTCCTTCTCGGCCAGGAAAAACTACAAAACCTCTTTGGGAAAAAGCAGAAACCTGGAGGAGTTCCAGTGAAGAAGAGATCTGACTCTCACAGACATGAGGGAGACTGGAGCTGGACCCACTCCCCAGGCAGATGAGGGACCGTCCACACGGGGCAGGGACACTTCACCAGGGGAGGGACATCTGGGTCCACAGGTCCTCAGGAGTGAGAGAAAGAAAAAGAAGGCGGTGAACAGTTTGCAAGTGGAATTAAAAATAGATATTGTTTGATAGAATTAGTCAGAAGAAGAGGATCGTGCTCAAGCTGTCATACTTCCCCCAGCATAGTTACTCCTAGGGCAGCGTAGCTAAAGCTGTGGGTTTATGTTTCTGTTCCTAACTACTCTGACCATAAGCGATTTCGAAGAGGAACGTTTTAAACCAGTGACTGATCCACCCTCGCTGTGTCAAGGAGACGTTTCACACGTCTTTCCTTCTGCTGCTGTCACACTCTACAACAAACACTGTCATACTCATGTGCAATACTGACATACCCATGTGCAATACTGACATACGCATGTGCAATACTGACATACCCATGTGCAATACTGTTACACATGTGCAATACTGTCATACCCATGTGCAATACTGTCATACCCATGTGCAATACTGTCATACACATGTGCAATACTGTCATACCCATGTGCAATACTGTCATACCCATGTGCAATACTGTCATACACATGTGCAATACTGTCATACCCATGTGCAATACTGTCATACTCATGTGCAATACTGTCATACTTATGTGCAATACTGTCATACACATGTGCAATACTGTCATACCCATGTGCAATACTGTCATACTCATGTGCAATACTGCCATACCCATGTGCAATACTGTCATACACATGTGCAATACTGTCATACTCATGTGCAATACTGTCATACTCATGTGCAATACTGTCATACCCATGTGCAATACTGTCACACCCATGTGCAATACTGTCATGCACATGTGCAATACTGTCACACCCATGTGCAATACTGTCATACCAGTGGTCTGGGCCTTCAGTGAGGTCCCACACAATCCCATCCGAATGAATCCAGCTCTTATTACATTATTATGATGCCGTGGCTCTAGACCAAGCCCCCGGAAGCCAAGATGGCCGCCATTGAAACCTATGGAGCTGCTCATTGGCGCATGGTTCCAAAAAAGTTTTTTTAGTTCCGCATTACTTTCTGAATACTGGTATATCTCCTCCCACTTTTGTGAGGTCATCGCCGTGAGGCTTTGGCGTCGGGAGCGAGCACGTCACAGCGTGAAAGACTGAGAAGAGTCAACACGGACTTTTGGAATAATTCAGCTTGAAATAGTAACGTATAATGATGGATTGTTATATCCATCTATAAATATACATGTATCATGTTGTAAAGGTCTGATATTTAAGAGTGTAAAGAAGTGTTAAGATAAAAAGTCCGGTTTAATGACAATAAATGACATTTGCTCATTTAGAGGTGGAATAACGTCCTCAACATTTTCTGTATTGTTTTTGGTTATTTAGTTATTTTGTTATTAACTTTTCAGTTATTAATTTTCATAATATAATTTAGCCAATATGCAGATGTTTTTATCAAATGAGAAGAAATGTAAAATATAATCATCAATTCTGTTACATAATGGAGTTAAGCAGTATTTCATTATATTCAGTTTTTCCTTGTGTGTCGTTTTGTGTCATGTCAATCTTTAATAAAAACACTCTTAATAGAAGAACTCTTATAAACAAAACTCCTATAGACAAAACCTCTCATTTCTTAATAAAGAATGGAGGGAAATAAAGATAAAGATAAAATAAAAAACAGCGTAAGACAAAATAACACTAATAATAATGGTAAAATAAACACTCTTTACATCAGTTATATGCACATGAATGTGACATTACTGCGTTAAATACTGAATATCTCAGTATTTAACAAGACTTTGTTTCCATGGTTACGCAGTCTTCTGGTGAAAAGGACTTCAGTAACTGCACCGTTCAGAACATGTCATATGTTTAGATGATACATGTCATATAACATACACTTCACATGTTTAGATTATACAAGTCATATAACATACACTTCACATGTTTAGATGATACAAGTCATATAACATACACACATCAGTTTCTCTTTTGTAGAACAATTATTTTTGGTCATAACAAAACAGACATTTTATAAATTCAAAATACTGATTCTACTGTTTACTTTTAGTCGAGGCAGAAGTTATTATTAAAATACCTTTTGCTTTGGAGTCGTCAGGAGTTTACGTGAGATGACTGTGTCTGTAGTGACCTGTAGTGACCTGTAGTGACCTGAAGTGACCTGTAGTGACCTGAAGTGACCTGTAGTGACCTGTAGTGACCTGTAGTGATCTGTAGTGACCTGGAGTGACCTGAAGTGACCTGTAGTGACCTGAAGTGACCTGAAGTGACCTGAAGTGACCTGCAGTGACCTGTAGTGACCTGGAGTGACCTGTAGTGACCTGAAGTGACCTGCAGTGAGATGAAGTGACCTGAAGTGACCTGCAGTGACCTGCAGTGACCTGCAGTGACCTGAAGTGACCTGAAGTGACCTGCAGTGACCTACAGTGACCTGTAGTGACCTGAAGTGACCTGAAGTGACCTGCAGTGACCTGTAGTGACCTGAAGTGACCTGCAGTGACCTCTAGTGACCTGCAGTGACCTGTAGTGACCTGAAGTGACCTGCAGTGACCTGTAGTGACTTACAGTGACCTGTAGTGACCTGAAGTGACCTGAAGTGACCTGAAGTGACCTGCAGTGACCTGTAGTGACCTGAAGTGACCTGAAGTGACCTGAAGTGACCTGTAGTGACCTGGAGTGACCTGTAGTGACCTGAAGTGACCTGCAGTGACCTGAAGTGACCTGAAGTGACCTGAAGTGACCTGCAGTGACCTGTAGTGACCTGCAGTGAGATGAAGTGACCTGAAGTGACCTGAAGTGACCTGCAGTGACCTGTAGTGACCTGAAGTGACCTGCAGTGACCTGTAGTGACCTGCAGTGAGATGAAGTGACCTGAAGTGACCTGAAGTGACCTGCAGTGACCTGTAGTGACCTGAAGTGACCTGCAGTGACCTGTAGTGACCTGAAGTGACCTGTAGTGACCTGAAGTGACCTGCAGTGACCTGTAGTGACCTACAGTGACCTGCAGTGACCTGTAGTGACCTACAGTGACCTGTAGTGACCTGAAGTGACCTGCAGTGACCTGTAGTGACCTGAAGTGACCTGCAGTGACCTCTAGTGACCTGCAGTGACCTGTAGTGACCTGAAGTGACCTGCAGTGACCTGTAGTGACTTACTGAAGTGACCTGAAGTGACCTGCAGTGACCTGTAGTGACCTGAAGTGACCTGAAGTGACCTGAAGTGACCTGCAGTGACCTGTAGTGACCTGGAGTGACCTGTAGTGACCTGAAGTGACCTGCAGTGAGATGAAGTGACCTGAAGTGACCTGCAGTGACCTGTAGTGACCTGCAGTGACCTGCAGTGAGATGAAGTGACCTGAAGTGACCTGAAGCGACCTGCAGTGACCTGTAGTGACCTGAAGTGACCTGCAGTGACCTGTAGTGACCTGCAGTGAGATGAAGTGACCTGAAGTGACCTGAAGTGACCTGCAGTGACCTGTAGTGACCTGAAGTGACCTGCAGTGACCTGTAGTGACCTGAAGTGACCTGTAGTGACCTGAAGTGACCTGCAGTGACCTGCAGTGACCTGTAGTGACTTGAAGTGACCTGCAGTGACCTGTAGTGACCTCTAGTGACCTGCAGTGACCTGTAGAGCTCTGGTCAGCACAGACTAAACTCACTGGTCAGCACTCTGACATTAGAACATTGATATATTCTGCACATTTAACAGAGAAAAGCTGGACTAATGTTATTGACAGATTTACATTTCGCTCTGTAACACAAAAGTTCCTCTTTTCACATTAATTTTTAAAGCTAGAACCAAAAGTCATTTACTTTTGCATAAGTTTAAACCTTAGAAGTTAGAACATAACTGACATGTTTGCTAAATCTCTACATATTCCATGGAAGTAAATCCATGACATTCCTATAGAAAACAAGCGTGTGCTTTGTTTAAACACAGCACACGTCATGATGAAATATGTAATAAAACCTCAAATGTGGTCTCAGCCCTGTGAGTACAGCACTGTCACTTTTAAACACCTTTACATTTATATATGTAAGATATGACCCATTTCAGCAGGTTATATTTGAATTATTGGTAGTTTTTGCACATCATACAAACATCACTTTATTTCCTTCTTTCTCTAGTTTTCCTTCATCTGTGCTCAACCTTTTGTCTCTTAGAACATTTAGTAAGAGAAATAATGAGCCATAACGACGTGTTGTTCCAATGCATCTTTGTGTAGCTAAACGTTAGCTCGTGTTAGCTCGTGTTAACTTGTGTTAGCTCGTGTTAGCTCGTGTTAGCTCGTGTTAGCTTGTGTTAGCTTGTGTTAACTTGTGTTAGCTCGTGTTAGCTCGTGTTAGCTCGTGTTAGCTCGTGTTAACTGTGTAATCGTTGTTTTACACTTCACATGGAACGATGTGTGAAACGTGAGGAATGACATACAAACACACCACGTGTATCGTTGGTCTCGTCGTGTATCTTTCTTCTGCTTGTGTTTAGTTTCCGTCACATGTTCTTCTGCTTGTGTTTAGTTTCCGTCACATGTTCTTCTGCTTGTGTTTAGTTTCCGTCACATGTTCTTCTGCTTGTGTTTAGTTTCCGTCACATGTTCTTCTGCTTGTGTTTAGTTTCCGTCACATGTTCTTCTGCTTGTGTTTAGTTTCCGTCACATGTTCTTCTGCTTGTGTTTAGTTTCCGTCACATGTTCTTCTGCTTGTGTTTAGTTTCCGTCACATGTTCTTCTGCTTGTGTTTAGTTTCCGTCACATGTTCTTCTGCTTGTGTTTAGTTTCCGTCACATGTTCTTCTGCTTGTGTTTAGTTTCCGTCACATGTTCTTCTGCTTGTGTTTAGTTTCCGTCACATGTTCTTCTGCTTGTGTTTAGTTTCCGTCACATGTTCTTCTGCTTGTGTTTAGTTTCCGTCACATGTTCTTCTGCTTGTGTTTAGTTTCCGTCACATGTTCTTCTGAGGCTCGTTCATGAGGGTCACGTGCGCGCTCTAAAAACAATTTAGCATGTTTGGTCATTTTAGAGGCCGAACTCTTGAAATGGTCTGACCAAAAGGCTGCATTCTGCGGAGTGACCACTACTCACTGTGGAGCCAGAGGCAGAGGGGGCGTGGCCTATCCAGATCATATAATACATCCATGTTCTAGACAAGAAACATTTAGACAGGAATCCAGTTTAACCGGGCGTCACCTTTTCATTGTGCAGCTTCGTCGCCCTCGTTTATAAGAGTTTTCTATTAAGAGTGTTTTTTTTAATCTCCCTATAAGTTATCTGTTCTTTTACTTCTGTATCTACTTGTGTTGCAACATCGAAATTTCCCCATGTGGAACGAATAAAGGCTTATCTTTTCTTATCTTTATCATTTAAGTCATTTTTCAACTTTACGGCGTCGCATGAGTCACGCGCTGCTTCGCCTCAACAAGTTCAGCTGCGCGAGCCTGAGCAGGAAGTGAGGAAATAACTGCAAAAGTACTGCAGCCTCAAGAAACGTGTCACAGTCGCAGTATTCGTCAGGGAAACGTAAAGCACACTCACGTTTTTATTTCTGGACGGAGCAAAGTGTTAACTTATACTTTACATTTGGATCATCGAGGTTTGTGCAGCGTTCTGAATGTGCAAAAACAGTATTTGAGCTTTTCACAGTTACAATTTTGATTTGATTGCGATACGTTGTGCAGGTACAAACTGTATCGTATATCGCAGAAAGTACTGACAAATATCAGATATCGGCAGAAAAACATCTCAAACACGAGGGCTGAAGAAACAAACTCTTAAAAAAGTTATACCAATAATAGCAGCATAAAGGACAATACGACACCAAAACAGGAAATGCTATTAGGCCACACCCATATTTGACAACACGTTTCCTCTTAGTTTAATATTTGTGGCCTGTTTTAGAACAACAATACTTCCTCCTTTTTCTTTCACACATTGCGACTTGTGAAACTATGATAAAAACCTCCCAAAGACATACAAGAGTCTGCTTTTAACACATGAGGGGAGCGTGAGGGGCCATGGAGGGGAGCGTGATGGGGCCATGGAGGGACTGTGGAGGGACCGTGGAGGGACTGTGAGGAGACCATAAAGGGGATGCGGGGGGCCGGCTCAGGGGCCTCCTTGAACCTCACAGTTGCACTTGAAGCTCTTTGGGATTCGCTCGTGCGTCAGGATAAGACAAGCGGACGATGGCTCCATCGCCCTCGAGTGAAGAAGAGTCAATACATTCTGTTGGTAAGAGACCAACCGCCATAAAACACCATCAACAAGGAAGTCAGTCTTTGTTTCAGCCGCTGCCAAATGTAAGACAAGATAAGACAAGATAAGACAAGATAAGACAAGATAAGACAAGATAAGACAAGATAAGACAAGATAAGACAAGATAAGACAAGTCTTTATGAGGCACATCTGCGTCACACAAACCACAGTCAAATAAAACCTGTGTGAATCACTACTTCATTCAATCTTATCTTATCTTACACTGGCGTCAGCGTCCAGCTACCGGTTCATGACACTTGGCGACCTGATCTGCATCGCCGTTTCACCGTTTCGCCGCGCTCTGTACGTGGAGCTCACGTCTTTTATGTTCCTCTCTCACAGAGTCGAGGTCAGTAACGCTGTAACCGAGAGTCCGAGCAACAGCGCATCTTCCGCCATCGCCGCGCCGACGCTATGGGCTACAAGGTGAGGAACCGGGCCGAGCAGCATCATCTGAACACCTGCAGGAGCCTTCAAGTGAACCTTGTTGTTGTTGTTGTTGTTGTTGTTAATAATAATAATAATAATAACTTTTATTTATATAGCGCTTTTCAGTGACCCAAAGACGCTGAACAGATATAAAAAAGGGGGGGGTATTTACAGACAGGGGGGACAACACGTACAGAACACATTAATATACAGATAAAATGAACAAGACAGAAGAAGTAGAGAGAAAAAGATGGGGATGTAACAGGGGGTAGAAGAGTAGGCAATGGGGTAGAGGAGGCTAGGGGTAGGGGAGGTCATAGGCTTGGGTGAAGAGGTATGTTTTTAGGCGGGATTTGAATGTTGTGAGTGAGGGAGAGTGGCGGACAGGTTGGGGGAGGGAGTTCCAGAGTCGGGGTGCTGTTCGGGAGAATGCTCTGTCGCCAAAAGTTTTGAGTCGGGATGTTGGTGCAGCCAGGGTGAGAGAGGAGGAGGATCGGAGAGCTCGGGTGGGGCGGTGGGGGATGAGGAGGTCAGACAGGTAGGGGGGGGCAAGGTGGTGAAGAGCTTTGAAGGTGAGGAGGAGTATTTTAAAGTTTATGCGCTGCTTGATGGGGAGCCAGTGGAGAGAGCGGAGAACGGGAGTGATGTGATCACGGGACCGGGTGTGGGTGAGGAGGCGGGCAGCGGAGTTTTGGACCATTTGGAGTCTATGGAGGGAATGGGAGGAGATGCCAGTGAGGAGGGAGTTGCAGTAGTCAAGGCGGGAGGAGATGAAGGCATGGATGAGGGATTCAGCAGCGGGGAGGGTGAGGCAGTGTCGGATTTTGGCGATGCGGCGGAGGTGGAAGTATGAGGTCTTGACGATGTGGCTGACATGGGGAGTGAAGGAGAGGGTGGGGTCCATGATGACACCGAGATTGCGTACCAGGGTAGAGGGGGTGATGGTCGAGGTGTCGATGCTGAGTGAAAAGGGACCAGTTTTATTGAGAGTGGATTTGGTGCCAATGAGGTGTTGTTGCTTTCAATGGCGGTTGACAGCCGACTGAAAGCCGTTTGATTGGTTATTTTTGTTAAACTGATGTATGATTGGCTGCATGTAGAAAGTGGGCGGTGTTTACAGCACGTCACGCAATCTGACCAATCTGAGCAGATCGACTGGAAAAAAGAGACATTCAGAACATGAGCTGAAAAACAAAGTTTATCTAATGTAGAAGAGACAACAACAACAACAACACATGACCGTTCAAACCATGAGGTCATCGTGTTTGTAGCAGTGGCTCAGGTTTGATTCATCTCCAAAGCTAAAGCAGAGAAACAGGACAGAAGTGTTTACTACTTATTCTGTTTATTCTATTCTATTTATTCTATTCTGACTAGCCTAGTAAAACAAGCAGAGCATGAGTCTGTGGACATTAGTGTCGTGAGGTCGAGTCCTGTCAGAGGCAAGTTTTTCATATATGTTTTGTCACTAATTGTTTTAAAGAACATCAAGATGTACAATTTCTTGAATAACTAAATGTCGCCTCTGCTGTTCTACGTGTTGTGGAGGAGGAGCTCTCTCAGAAGTCTGTCTCTGCCTTTGGAGGGTCACTGTCTGTAACTGTCTGTAACTGTCTGTAACTGTCTGTTACTGTCTGTAACTGTCTGTAACTGTCTGTTACTGTCTGTAACTGTCTGTAACTGTCTGTTACTGTCTGTAACTGTCTGTAACTGTCTGTAACTGTCTGTAACTGTCTGTAACTGCACTAAAACCACACCCTATTGGCCAGAATGAACCCCTCCCTTTCTTTTTGGGCTACTTTAGACCTGCTTTAGTCCCGCTTTAGACCCGCTTTAGACCCGCTTTAGACCCGCTTTAGTCCCGCTTTAGTCCCGCTTTAGACCCGCTTTAGTCCCGCTTTAGTCCCGCTTTAGTCCCGCTTTAGTCCCGCTTTAGACCCGCTTTAGTCCCGCTTTAGTCCCGCTTTAGTCCCGCTTTAGTCCCGCTTTAGTCCCGCTTTAGACCCGCTTTAGTCCCGCTTTAGACCCGCTTTAGACCCGCTTTAGACCCGCTTTAGACCCGCTTTAGTCCCGCTTTAGACCCGCTTTAGTCCCGCTTTAGTCCCGCTTTAGTCCCGCTTTAGTCCCGCTTTAGACCCGCTTTAGACCCGCTTTAGTCCCGCTTTAGTCCCGCTTTAGACCCGCTTTAGTCCCGCTTTAGTCCCGCTTTAGACCCGCTTTAGACCCGCTTTAGACCCGCTTTAGACCCGCTTTAGTCCCGCTTTAGTCCCGCTTTAGTCCCGCTTTAGTCCCTCTTTAGTCCCGCTTTAGACCCGCTTTAGACCTGGTTTAGACCCGCTTTAGTCCCGCTTTAGTCCCGCTTTAGTCCCGCTTTAGTCCCGCTTTAGTCCCGCTTTAGTCCCGCTTTAGACCCGCTTTAGTCCCGCTTTAGTCCCGCTTTAGACCCGCTTTAGTCCCGCTTTAGACCCGCTTTAGACCCGCTTTAGACCCGCTTTAGTCCCGCTTTAGTCCCGCTTTAGTCCCGCTTTAGACCCGCTTTAGTCCCGCTTTAGTCCCGCTTTAGACCCGCTTTAGTCCCGCTTTAGTCCCGCTTTAGACCCGCTTTAGTCCCGCTTTAGTCCCGCTTTAGACCCGCTTTAGACCCGCTTTAGACCCGCTTTAGACCCGCTTTAGTCCCGCTTTAGTCCCGCTTTAGTCCCGCTTTAGTCCCTCTTTAGTCCCGCTTTAGACCCGCTTTAGACCTGGTTTAGACCCGCTTTAGTCCCGCTTTAGTCCCGCTTTAGTCCCGCTTTAGTCCCGCTTTAGTCCCGCTTTAGTCCCGCTTTAGACCCGCTTTAGTCCCGCTTTAGTCCCGCTTTAGACCCGCTTTAGTCCCGCTTTAGACCCGCTTTAGACCCGCTTTAGACCCGCTTTAGTCCCGCTTTAGTCCCGCTTTAGTCCCGCTTTAGACCCGCTTTAGTCCCGCTTTAGTCCCGCTTTAGTCCCGCTTTAGTCCCGCTTTAGACTCGCTTTAGACCCGCTTTAGTCCCGCTTTAGTCCCGCTTTAGACCCGCTTTAGTCCCGCTTTAGTCCCGCTTTAGACCCGCTTTAGACCCGCTTTAGTCCCGCTTTAGTCCCGCTTTAGACCCGCTTTAGACCCGCTTTAGACCCGCTTTAGTCCCGCTTTAGTCCCGCTTTAGTCCCTCTTTAGTCCCGCTTTAGCCCCGCTTTAGACCCGCTTTAGTCCCGCTTTAGTCCCGCTTTAGACCCGCTTTAGACCCGCTTTAGACCCGCTTTAGTCCCGCTTTAGACCCGCTTTAGACCCGCTTTAGTCCCGCTTTAGTCCCGCTTTAGACCCGCTTTAGACCCGCTTTAGTCCCGCTTTAGACCCGCTTTAGACCCGCTTTAGTCCCGCTTTAGTCCCGCTTTAGTCCCGCTTTAGACCCGCTTTAGACCCGCTTTAGTCCCGCTTTAGTCCCGCTTTAGTCCCGCTTTAGACCCGCTTTAGACCCGCTTTAGTCCCGCTTTAGTCCCGCTTTAGACCCGCTTTAGTCCCGCTTTAGACCCGCTTTAGACCCGCTTTAGTCCCGCTTTAGTCCCGCTTTAGTCCCGCTTTAGACCCGCTTTAGACCCGCTTTAGTCCCGCTTTAGTCCCGCTTTAGTCCCGCTTTAGTCCCGCTTTAGACCCGCTTTAGTCCCGCTTTAGTCCCGCTTTAGACCCGCTTTAGTCCCGCTTTAGTCCCGCTTTAGTCCCGCTTTAGACCCGCTTTAGTCCCGCTTTAGTCCCGCTTTAGACCCGCTTTAGTCCCGCTTTAGTCCCGCTTTAGTCCCGCTTTAGACCCGCTTTAGACCCGCTTTAGACCCGCTTTAGTCCCGCTTTAGTCCCGCTTTAGTCCCGCTTTAGACCCGCTTTAGACCCGCTTTAGTCCCGCTTTAGTCCCGCTTTAGACCCGCTTTAGACCCGCTTTAGTCCCGCTTTAGTCCCGCTTTAGTCCCGCTTTAGTCCCGCTTTAGACCCGCTTTAGACCCGCTTTAGACCCGCTTTAGTCCCGCTTTAGACCCGCTTTAGACCCGCTTTAGTCCCGCTTTAGTCCCGCTTTAGTCCCTCTTTAGTCCCGCTTTAGACCCGCTTTAGACCCGGTTTAGACCCGTTTTAGTCCCGCTTTAGTCCCGCTTTAGTCCCGCTTTAGACCCGCTTTAGACCCGCTTTAGTCCTGCTTTAGTCCTGCTTTAGTCCCGCTTTAGTCCCGCTTTAGTCCCGCTTTAGACCCGCTTTAGTCCCGCTTTAGTCCCGCTTTAGACCCGCTTTAGTCCCGCTTTAGACCCGCTTTAGACCCGCTTTAGACCCGCTTTAGTCCCGCTTTAGTCCCGCTTTAGTCCCGCTTTAGTCCCGCTTTAGTCCCGCTTTAGACTCGCTTTAGACCCGCTTTAGTCCCGCTTTAGACTCGCTTTAGACCCGCTTTAGTCCCGCTTTAGACCCGCTTTAGACCCGCTTTAGTCCCGCTTTAGTCCCGCTTTAGTCCCGCTTTAGTCCCGCTTTAGACCCGCTTTAGTCCCGCTTTAGTCCCGCTTTAGACCCGCTTTAGTCCCGCTTTAGTCCCGCTTTAGTCCCGCTTTAGACCCGCTTTAGTCCCGCTTTAGTCCCGCTTTAGACCCGCTTTAGTCCCGCTTTAGTCCCGCTTTAGTCCCGCTTTAGACCCGCTTTAGACCCGCTTTAGACCCGCTTTAGTCCCGCTTTAGTCCCGCTTTAGTCCCGCTTTAGACCCGCTTTAGACCCGCTTTAGTCCCGCTTTAGTCCCGCTTTAGACCCGCTTTAGACCCGCTTTAGTCCCGCTTTAGTCCCGCTTTAGTCCCGCTTTAGTCCCGCTTTAGACCCGCTTTAGACCCGCTTTAGACCCGCTTTAGTCCCGCTTTAGACCCGCTTTAGACCCGCTTTAGTCCCGCTTTAGTCCCGCTTTAGACCCGCTTTAGTCCCGCTTTAGACCCGCTTTAGACCCGCTTTAGTCCCGCTTTAGTCCCGCTTTAGTCCCGCTTTAGACCCGCTTTAGTCCCGCTTTAGACCCGCTTTAGACCCGCTTTAGACCCGCTTTAGTCCCGCTTTAGTCCCGCTTTAGTCCCGCTTTAGTCCCGCTTTAGACCCGCTTTAGTCCCGCTTTAGACCCGCTTTAGACCCGCTTTAGACCCGCTTTAGTCCCGCTTTAGTCCCGCTTTAGTCCCGCTTTAGACCCGCTTTAGTCCCGCTTTAGACCCGCTTTAGTCCCTCTTTAGTCCCTCTTTAGTCCCGCTTTAGACCCGCTTTAGTCCCGCTTTAGTCCCGCTTTAGACCCGCTTTAGTCCCGCTTTAGTCCCGCTTTAGTCCCGCTTTAGACCCGCTTTAGTCCCGCTTTAGTCCCGCTTTAGACCCGCTTTAGTCCCGCTTTAGTCCCGCTTTAGTCCCGCTTTAGACCCGCTTTAGACCCGCTTTAGACCCGCTTTAGTCCCGCTTTAGTCCCGCTTTAGTCCCGCTTTAGACCCGCTTTAGACCCGCTTTAGTCCCGCTTTAGTCCCGCTTTAGACCCGCTTTAGACCCGCTTTAGTCCCGCTTTAGTCCCGCTTTAGTCCCGCTTTAGTCCCGCTTTAGACCCGCTTTAGACCCGCTTTAGACCCGCTTTAGTCCCGCTTTAGACCCGCTTTAGACCCGCTTTAGTCCCGCTTTAGTCCCGCTTTAGTCCCTCTTTAGTCCCGCTTTAGACCCGCTTTAGACCTGGTTTAGACCCGTTTTAGTCCCGCTTTAGTCCCGCTTTAGTCCCGCTTTAGTCCCGCTTTAGTCCCGCTTTAGACCCGCTTTAGTCCCGCTTTAGTCCCGCTTTAGACCCGCTTTAGTCCCGCTTTAGACCCGCTTTAGACCCGCTTTAGACCCGCTTTAGTCCCGCTTTAGTCCCGCTTTAGTCCCGCTTTAGTCCCGCTTTAGTCCCGCTTTAGACTCGCTTTAGACCCGCTTTAGTCCCGCTTTAGACTCGCTTTAGACCCGCTTTAGTCCCGCTTTAGACCCGCTTTAGACCCGCTTTAGTCCCGCTTTAGTCCCGCTTTAGTCCCGCTTTAGTCCCGCTTTAGACCCGCTTTAGTCCCGCTTTAGTCCCGCTTTAGACCCGCTTTAGTCCCGCTTTAGTCCCGCTTTAGTCCCGCTTTAGACCCGCTTTAGTCCCGCTTTAGTCCCGCTTTAGACCCGCTTTAGTCCCGCTTTAGTCCCGCTTTAGTCCCGCTTTAGACCCGCTTTAGACCCGCTTTAGACCCGCTTTAGTCCCGCTTTAGTCCCGCTTTAGTCCCGCTTTAGACCCGCTTTAGACCCGCTTTAGTCCCGCTTTAGTCCCGCTTTAGACCCGCTTTAGACCCGCTTTAGTCCCGCTTTAGTCCCGCTTTAGTCCCGCTTTAGTCCCGCTTTAGACCCGCTTTAGACCCGCTTTAGACCCGCTTTAGTCCCGCTTTAGACCCGCTTTAGACCCGCTTTAGTCCCGCTTTAGTCCCGCTTTAGACCCGCTTTAGTCCCGCTTTAGACCCGCTTTAGACCCGCTTTAGTCCCGCTTTAGTCCCGCTTTAGTCCCGCTTTAGACCCGCTTTAGTCCCGCTTTAGACCCGCTTTAGACCCGCTTTAGACCCGCTTTAGTCCCGCTTTAGTCCCGCTTTAGTCCCGCTTTAGTCCCGCTTTAGACCCGCTTTAGTCCCGCTTTAGACCCGCTTTAGACCCGCTTTAGACCCGCTTTAGTCCCGCTTTAGTCCCGCTTTAGTCCCGCTTTAGACCCGCTTTAGTCCCGCTTTAGACCCGCTTTAGTCCCTCTTTAGTCCCTCTTTAGTCCCGCTTTAGACCCGCTTTAGACCTGGTTTAGACCCGCTTTAGTCCCGCTTTAGTCCCGCTTTAGACCCGCTTTAGTCCCGCTTTAGTCCCGCTTTAGTCCCGCTTTAGACCCGCTTTAGACCCGCTTTAGACCCGCTTTAGTCCCGCTTTAGTCCCGCTTTAGACCCGCTTTAGACCCGCTTTAGACCCGCTTTAGTCCCGCTTTAGTCCCGCTTTAGTCCCGCTTTAGTCCCGCTTTAGACCCGCTTTAGACCCGCTTTAGACCCGCTTTAGACCCGCTTTAGTCCCGCTTTAGTCCCGCTTTAGTCCCGCTTTAGACCCGCTTTAGTCCCGCTTTAGACCCGCTTTAGTCCCGCTTTAGTCCCTCTTTAGTCCCGCTTTAGACCCGCTTTAGACCTGGTTTAGACCCGCTTTAGTCCCGCTTTAGTCCCGCTTTAGACCCGCTTTAGTCCCGCTTTAGTCCCGCTTTAGTCCCGCTTTAGTCCCGCTTTAGTCCCGCTTTAGACCCGCTTTAGTCCCGCTTTAGTCCCGCTTTAGACCCGCTTTAGTCCCGCTTTAGACCCGCTTTAGACCCGCTTTAGACCCGCTTTAGTCCCGCTTTAGTCCCGCTTTAGTCCCGCTTTAGACCCGCTTTAGACCCGCTTTAGTCCCGCTTTAGTCCCGCTTTAGACCCGCTTTAGTCCCGCTTTAGCCCCGCTTTAGACCCGCTTTAGTCCCGCTTTAGTCCCGCTTTAGACCCGCTTTAGACCCGCTTTAGACCCGCTTTAGTCCCGCTTTAGACCCGCTTTAGACCCGCTTTAGTCCCGCTTTAGTCCCGCTTTAGTCCCGCTTTAGACCCGCTTTAGACCCGCTTTTGTCCCGCTTTAGTCCCGCTTTAGTCCCGCTTTAGACCCGCTTTAGACCCGCTTTAGTCCCGCTTTAGTCCCGCTTTAGACCCGCTTTAGTCCCGCTTTAGACCCGCTTTAGACCCGCTTTAGTCCCGCTTTAGTCCCGCTTTAGTCCCGCTTTAGACCCGCTTTAGTCCCGCTTTAGACCCGCTTTAGACCCGCTTTAGACCCGCTTTAGTCCCGCTTTAGTCCCGCTTTAGACCCGCTTTAGTCCCGCTTTAGACCCGCTTTAGTCCCTCTTTAGTCCCTCTTTAGTCCCGCTTTAGACCCGCTTTAGACCTGGTTTAGACCCGCTTTAGTCCCGCTTTAGTCCCGCTTTAGACCCGCTTTAGTCCCGCTTTAGTCCCGCTTTAGTCCCGCTTTAGACCCGCTTTAGACCCGCTTTAGACCCGCTTTAGTCCCGCTTTAGTCCCGCTTTAGACCCGCTTTAGACCCGCTTTAGACCCGCTTTAGTCCCGCTTTAGTCCCGCTTTAGTCCCGCTTTAGTCCCGCTTTAGACCCGCTTTAGTCCCGCTTTAGACCCGCTTTAGACCCGCTTTAGACCCGCTTTAGTCCCGCTTTAGTCCCGCTTTAGTCCCGCTTTAGACCCGCTTTAGACCCGCTTTAGTCCCGCTTTAGTCACTCTTTAGTCCCGCTTTAGACCCGCTTTAGACCTGGTTTAGACCCGCTTTAGTCCCGCTTTAGTCCCGCTTTAGACCCGCTTTAGTCCCGCTTTAGTCCCGCTTTAGTCCCGCTTTAGTCCCGCTTTAGACCCGCTTTAGACCCGCTTTAGACCCGCTTTAGTCCCGCTTTAGTCCCGCTTTAGTCCCTCTTTAGTCCCGCTTTAGACCCGCTTTAGACCCGGTTTAGACCCGCTTTAGTCCCGCTTTAGTCCCGCTTTAGACCCGCTTTAGTCCCGCTTTAGTCCCGCTTTAGTCCCGCTTTAGTCCCGCTTTAGTCCCGCTTTAGTCCCGCTTTAGACCCGCTTTAGTCCCGCTTTAGTCCCGCTTTAGACCCGCTTTAGTCCCGCTTTAGACCCGCTTTAGACCCGCTTTAGACCCGCTTTAGTCCCGCTTTAGTCCCGCTTTAGTCCCGCTTTAGTCCCGCTTTAGACCCGCTTTAGTCCCGCTTTAGTCCCGCTTTAGTCCCGCTTTAGTCCCGCTTTAGACCCGCTTTAGACCCGCTTTAGTCCCGCTTTAGTCCCGCTTTAGACCCGCTTTAGTCCCGCTTTAGTCCCGCTTTAGACCCGCTTTAGACCCGCTTTAGTCCCGCTTTAGTCCCGCTTTAGACCCGCTTTAGACCCGCTTTAGACCCGCTTTAGTCCCGCTTTAGTCCCGCTTTAGTCCCTCTTTAGTCCCGCTTTAGCCCCGCTTTAGACCCGCTTTAGTCCCGCTTTAGTCCCGCTTTAGACCCGCTTTAGACCCGCTTTAGACCCGCTTTAGTCCCGCTTTAGACCCGCTTTAGACCCGCTTTAGTCCCGCTTTAGTCCCGCTTTAGTCCCGCTTTAGACCCGCTTTATACCCGCTTTAGTCCCGCTTTAGTCCCGCTTTAGTCCCGCTTTAGTCCCGCTTTAGACCCGCTTTAGTCCCGCTTTAGTCCCGCTTTAGACCCGCTTTAGTCCCGCTTTAGTCCCGCTTTAGTCCCGCTTTAGTCCCGCTTTAGACCCGCTTTAGTCCCGCTTTAGTCCCGCTTTAGACCCGCTTTAGTCCCGCTTTAGTCCCGCTTTAGACCAGCTTTAGACCCGCTTTAGACCCGCTTTAGACCCGCTTTAGTCCCGCTTTAGTCCCGCTTTAGTCCCGCTTTAGACCCGCTTTAGACCCGCTTTAGTCCCGCTTTAGTCCCGCTTTAGACCCGCTTTAGTCCCGCTTTAGTCCCGCTTTAGTCCCGCTTTAGTCCCGCTTTAGTCCCGCTTTAGACCCGCTTTAGACCCGCTTTAGACCCGCTTTAGTCCCGCTTTAGACCCGCTTTAGACCCGCTTTAGTCCCGCTTTAGTCCCGCTTTAGACCCGCTTTAGTCCCGCTTTAGACCCGCTTTAGTCCCGCTTTAGTCCCGCTTTAGACCCGCTTTAGTCCCGCTTTAGACCCGCTTTAGACCCGCTTTAGTCCCGCTTTAGACCCGCTTTAGTCCCGCTTTAGACCCGCTTTAGACCCGCTTTAGTCCCGCTTTAGTCCCGCTTTAGTCCCGCTTTAGTCCCGCTTTAGTCCCGCTTTAGACCCGCTTTAGTCCCGCTTTAGACCCGCTTTAGACCCGCTTTAGACCCGCTTTAGTCCCGCTTTAGACCCGCTTTAGTCCCGCTTTAGTCCCGCTTCAGTCCCGCTTTAGACCCGCTTTAGATCCGCTTTAGACCCGCTTTAGTCCCGCTTTAGTCCCGCTTTAGACCCGCTTTAGTCCCGCTTTAGTCCCGCTTTAGTCCCGCTTTAGTCCCGCTTTAGACCCGCTTTAGTCCCGCTTTAGACCCGCTTTAGTCCCGCTTTAGTCCCGCTTTAGACCCGCTTTAGTCCCGCTTTAGACCCGCTTTAGACCCGCTTTAGTCCCGCTTTAGTCCCGCTTTAGTCCCGCTTTAGACCCGCTTTAGTCCCGCTTTAGACCCGCTTTAGACCCGCTTTAGACCCGCTTTAGACCCGCTTTAGTCCCGCTTTAGTCCCGCTTTAGTCCCGCTTTAGACCCGCTTTAGACCCGCTTTAGACCCGCTTTAGTCCCGCTTTAGACCCGCTTTAGACCCGCTTTAGTCCCGCTTTAGTCCCGCTTTAGACCCGCTTTAGTCCCGCTTTAGACCCGCTTTAGACCCGCTTTAGTCCCGCTTTAGTCCCGCTTTAGACCCGCTTTAGTCCCGCTTTAGACCCGCTTTAGACCCGCTTTAGTCCCGCTTTAGACCCGCTTTAGACCCGCTTTAGACCCGCTTTAGTCCCGCTTTAGTCCCGCTTTAGACCCGCTTTAGTCCCGCTTTAGTCCCGCTTTAGTCCCGCTTTAGACCCGCTTTAGACCCGCTTTAGACCCGCTTTAGTCCCGCTTTAGTCCCGCTTTAGACCCGCTTTAGACCCGCTTTAGACCCGCTTTAGTCCCGCTTTAGTCCCGCTTTAGTCCCGCTTTAATCCCGCTTTAGACCCGCTTTAGTCCCGCTTTAGACCCGCTTTAGACCCGCTTTAGACCCGCTTTAGTCCCGCTTTAGTCCCGCTTTAGTCCCGCTTTAGACCCGCTTTAGACCCGCTTTAGTCCCGCTTTAGTCCCTCTTTAGTCCCGCTTTAGACCCGCTTTAGACCTGGTTTAGACCCGCTTTAGTCCCGCTTTAGTCCCGCTTTAGACCCGCTTTAGTCCCGCTTTAGTCCCGCTTTAGTCCCGCTTTAGTCCCGCTTTAGACCCGCTTTAGACCCGCTTTAGACCCGCTTTAGTCCCGCTTTAGTCCCGCTTTAGTCCCTCTTTAGTCCCGCTTTAGACCCGCTTTAGACCCGGTTTAGACCCGCTTTAGTCCCGCTTTAGTCCCGCTTTAGACCCGCTTTAGTCCCGCTTTAGTCCCGCTTTAGTCCCGCTTTAGTCCCGCTTTAGACCCGCTTTAGACCTGGTTTAGACCCGCTTTAGTCCCGCTTTAGTCCCGCTTTAGACCCGCTTTAGTCCCGCTTTAGTCCCGCTTTAGTCCCGCTTTAGACCCGCTTTAGACCCGCTTTAGACCCGCTTTAGTCCCGCTTTAGTCCCGCTTTAGACCCGCTTTAGACCCGCTTTAGACCCGCTTTAGTCCCGCTTTAGTCCCGCTTTAGTCCCTCTTTAGTCCCGCTTTAGACCCGCTTTAGACCTGGTTTAGACCCGCTTTAGTCCCGCTTTAGTCCCGCTTTAGACCCGCTTTAGTCCCGCTTTAGTCCCGCTTTAGTCCCGCTTTAGACCCGCTTTAGACCCGCTTTAGACCCGCTTTAGTCCCGCTTTAGTCCCGCTTTAGACCCGCTTTAGACCCGCTTTAGACCCGCTTTAGTCCCGCTTTAGTCCCGCTTTAGTCCCTCTTTAGTCCCGCTTTAGACCCGCTTTAGACCTGGTTTAGACCCGCTTTAGTCCCGCTTTAGTCCCGCTTTAGACCCGCTTTAGTCCCGCTTTAGTCCCGCTTTAGTCCCGCTTTAGACCCGCTTTAGACCCGCTTTAGACCCGCTTTAGTCCCGCTTTAGTCCCGCTTTAGACCCGCTTTAGACCCGCTTTAGACCCGCTTTAGTCCCGCTTTAGTCCCGCTTTAGTCCCGCTTTAGTCCCGCTTTAGACCCGCTTTAGTCCCGCTTTAGACCCGCTTTAGACCCGCTTTAGACCCGCTTTAGTCCCGCTTTAGTCCCGCTTTAGTCCCGCTTTAGACCCGCTTTAGACCCGCTTTAGTCCCGCTTTAGTCCCTCTTTAGTCCCGCTTTAGACCCGCTTTAGACCTGGTTTAGACCCGCTTTAGTCCCGCTTTAGTCCCGCTTTAGACCCGCTTTAGTCCCGCTTTAGTCCCGCTTTAGTCCCGCTTTAGTCCCGCTTTAGACCCGCTTTAGACCCGCTTTAGACCCGCTTTAGTCCCGCTTTAGTCCCGCTTTAGTCCCTCTTTAGTCCCGCTTTAGACCCGCTTTAGACCCGGTTTAGACCCGCTTTAGTCCCGCTTTAGTCCCGCTTTAGACCCGCTTTAGTCCCGCTTTAGTCCCGCTTTAGTCCCGCTTTAGTCCCGCTTTAGTCCCGCTTTAGTCCCGCTTTAGACCCGCTTTAGTCCCGCTTTAGTCCCGCTTTAGACCCGCTTTAGTCCCGCTTTAGACCCGCTTTAGACCCGCTTTAGACCCGCTTTAGTCCCGCTTTAGTCCCGCTTTAGTCCCGCTTTAGTCCCGCTTTAGACCCGCTTTAGTCCCGCTTTAGTCCCGCTTTAGTCCCGCTTTAGTCCCGCTTTAGACCCGCTTTAGTCCCGCTTTAGTCCCGCTTTAGTCCGCTTTAGTCCCGCTTTAGTCCCGCTTTAGACCCGCTTTAGACCCGCTTTAGTCCCGCTTTAGTCCCGCTTTAGACCCGCTTTAGACCCGCTTTAGACCCGCTTTAGTCCCGCTTTAGTCCCGCTTTAGTCCCTCTTTAGTCCCGCTTTAGCCCCGCTTTAGACCCGCTTTAGTCCCGCTTTAGTCCCGCTTTAGACCCGCTTTAGACCCGCTTTAGACCCGCTTTAGTCCCGCTTTAGACCCGCTTTAGACCCGCTTTAGTCCCGCTTTAGTCCCGCTTTAGTCCCGCTTTAGACCCGCTTTAGACCCGCTTTAGTCCCGCTTTAGTCCCGCTTTAGTCCCGCTTTAGACCCGCTTTAGACCCGCTTTAGTCCCGCTTTAGTCCCGCTTTAGTCCCGCTTTAGACCCGCTTTAGACCCGCTTTAGTCCCGCTTTAGTCCCGCTTTAGTCCCGCTTTAGTCCCGCTTTAGACCCGCTTTAGTCCCGCTTTAGTCCCGCTTTAGACCCGCTTTAGTCCCGCTTTAGTCCCGCTTTAGTCCCGCTTTAGTCCGCTTTAGACCCGCTTTAGTCCCGCTTTAGTCCCGCTTTAGACCCGCTTTAGTCCCGCTTTAGTCCCGCTTTAGACCAGCTTTAGACCCGCTTTAGACCCGCTTTAGACCCGCTTTAGTCCGCTTTAGTCCCGCTTTAGTCCCGCTTTAGACCCGCTTTAGACCCGCTTTAGTCCCGCTTTAGTCCCGCTTTAGACCCGCTTTAGTCCCGCTTTAGTCCCGCTTTAGTCCCGCTTTAGTCCCGCTTTAGTCCCGCTTTAGACCCGCTTTAGACCCGCTTTAGACCCGCTTTAGTCCCGCTTTAGACCCGCTTTAGACCCGCTTTAGTCCCGCTTTAGTCCGCTTTAGACCCGCTTTAGTCCCGCTTTAGACCCGCTTTAGTCCCGCTTTAGTCCCGCTTTAGACCCGCTTTAGTCCCGCTTTAGACCCGCTTTAGACCCGCTTTAGTCCCGCTTTAGACCCGCTTTAGTCCCGCTTTAGACCCGCTTTAGACCCGCTTTAGTCCCGCTTTAGTCCCGCTTTAGTCCCGCTTTAGTCCCGCTTTAGTCCCGCTTTAGACCCGCTTTAGTCCCGCTTTAGACCCGCTTTAGACCCGCTTTAGACCCGCTTTAGTCCCGCTTTAGACCCGCTTAGTCCCGCTTTAGTCCCGCTTCAGTCCCGCTTTAGACCCGCTTTAGATCCGCTTTAGACCCGCTTTAGTCCCGCTTTAGTCCCGCTTTAGACCCGCTTTAGTCCCGCTTTAGTCCCGCTTTAGTCCGCTTTAGTCCCGCTTTAGACCCGCTTTAGACCCGCTTTAGACCCGCTTTAGTCCCGCTTTAGACCCGCTTTAGTCCCGCTTTAGTCCCGCTTTAGACCCGCTTTAGTCCCGCTTTAGACCCGCTTTAGACCC